>NW_004797809.1:371970-399470 GCF_000002075.1 Aplysia californica
TATATATATATGAAATTATGTTACCAGTGCCGTAAAACTCTTACTAGAAATAAACTAAAAGTGAGGATTTACTTGTCCAAGGTTGCTGTCGTTTTTCAGTGTGTCGCTTGTAAAGAGCGCCCCACTCCATTTTTTTATATTTTTTTTCACCCATAAATGGCGCAATTTTAGATGAAGTCAAAGTTATTTGTATAATTTACAAAAGGACAAAGAAAAGATGTTATAGGTTTTTTCTTTTTTCTTTGCTTTTGCAACCTTGGATAGTTATATTAATTAATTATTTTTGTACGCCAAAAGGTACCTGCACAAGAACATTGCTACTGAACGGGACGGGTTTACCCTGTTATCCACTTCATTAACTCGTCGGCTATTATATACTAATATTACTATTGAGAGTTGTATGTGATAATCACATTAGAGCAAAGAATTACAACATGTGAAATGCGATGCCTTAGAAAAGCAGTAAACACGACCCGGCGAGACAAAATTAGAAACTCAATAATCCGAGAAATGGTGGGCACAAATGATGTCATGTATCGCATCCAACTCCAAAGAATCAAATGGTTCCGACATCTCTTACGATTACCAACTCGCCCTCCAGCACAACGTGCCTACATCCAAAAGGTCGATGGCAACAAGGGTAGAGGGCGACCGAGAAAGACCTGGATAGATGGAGTCAGAGAAACATTAACCACCCACGGCATCCCCCTGACCCAAGCTCTCCTGCTGGCGACAGAGAGACGTCTCTTTCTTCCCGCGACACCCAAAAGGGTGTAAGCGGCGGATAAAAGTAAAGTATTTGATCATCAGTGAAGATTGTATAAGGAATTGCACATTCTTACCACGGTGTCTAATAATATCAAGAATGGGGCCTTCTGACCAAGGCACCTTTACAATATGGGAACTGCTGCTTTTTTCTTTTCTCATCCTTACTATCGTCATTGTTCCTCTGCTTCATTTGTATGTTTGTCACTCTCTTGTGAACTTCTATTTCCGGGGTGCTTTGATAGTCGAAGCAGACTTTGTACTGTTGAGGCTAGAGAGGTGAGCAGAGTAAGCCTGTTTCCCCGTTTGGACTTCTTTGTTGACATCCGTCCCTTGGGGCTGTTAATATGACCTTATGCAGTTGCGAGCGCTTTAAAGCCTTACTTTTTAAAAAGGGTCGGAGGCCCGCCTCCTAAATGATCGAAATTGTGTCAGTGGAGATGTGAAAGCACCTACATTTTTTTTATGGTTCATCTTCATCATGCTACTCCTCATCAGACGAATTATATAACAGAAATTCTATAGTTTCACTTGTAATTATCAGTAGGTCGCAATTTTACGCGGGCTAAAGTTTTGCTACTAAAATGAGTCTTTTTGAGCAGTGACATACAGTATGCTTAAGAATCTATACGCGTGTGAGAAGCGGAGAGTTCTCTGAACTCTCATTTTCCGTGTGACGGAGATAAGTATCCTCCCGGGACAGTGCACTGACTGTTGTGTCTTTAACCCATTCCCAAAGGGGGGACATTTCTCGTTAAGGCACAGTAGAATTGTAAATGGGCTGATTCATCATGTCACGCTCATAACTGTGCCTGATCTGCAACAGGGAACTGCTGCTTTTTCTTTCCTAATCCTTACTATTGTCATTTTCCTATACTTCTTTGGTATGTTTGTCGCTCTTGTGACCTGCTATTTCCGGGGTGCATTGATATTCGAAGCAGACCTTGTGCTGTTGAAGCTAGAGAGGCGAGCAGAGTAAGTCTGATTCCCTGTAAGGACTTCTCTGTTGACACCCACCCCTTGGCGCTCATATGACCTTATGCAGTTGCGAGCGCCGTAAAACCCTCTACTGTAAAAAAAAAAATAATAAAAAAAAATAAAAAGGAGATTAGTAGTATTGTATATTTGTACATGTATTTATAAAGGAAATTTGGTTTTTTTAATATAAAAATAGTCTTGACTTAATTGTTGAGGAAAAATATTACGATTACGTCAAGACAAATTAATACAAACTTCTGTACAAAGAAGGAATGTCATCGGTTCATCTGTTAAAAAGATTTTTGAGGATAAGTGTCGGCACGAATTATTTACCTCATTTTTGTAGGTGCTCGAGCGTACGTCTACCTTACTATCAGTAATGTGGAGGAAGGATTGAAAGAAGGAAGGGTTTTTTCTTTGGGAAGAGGAGAGGAATGGGAGAAAGAAGGAGGAGGAGAGGAAAAGAGAAGATATGCAGGCACGGACCGGATTTGAATCCGGCACCTTTGACATGAGAGGCGAACGCCGTTGTCTCCCGTGTGGTACTTGAGCACGTTAAAGATCTTTTGGTGGTCTAAAATCAGTGAGAGTAAGTTTTGTTCGCCACGCGGGTAAAATTCGAAATTTCCTACCAAATGGAAAATCTTTAATGTGTCCCACGAGCTAATATGACCGTATGCAGTTGCGAACGCCGTAAAACACCAGCCCCCCCCCCCCCAAAAAAAGACTTAATGTAGTCCTCAATCTGTTAGAGGAGGGGACTACGGGTGGTTGGAGGGCGCCACTGGTAGGTCATACTTCTGTACCTTCTCCCTGTTGTTTCTGTCTATCAGTCTTACTTTTTCCAGCGCTAAATGACCGTTATTGTGTTGATGTGCTCCTCTTTACTCAAGCAAGCACGCAAGAGGAGGTTACGAAAGCATGTTCATAATATTGTTCATCTCTATGCTTTTGAAGCAGGTTGAAGGAGTTTGTTGCCTCTAGCAGTTCTTGCATTCCGTCGACGAGCAGTTCAGATGCATGAAGCCCTGAAATTTTACTTTATTAATTTTCTGTGTTAAATTGCAGTTGCTTAATTGTGGTATGTGGATAGCTGGGGGGGGGGTACTCTGATGTGGTTTGCTCCTTTTTTTCCTCTCAAATATTATTTTTCTTGCACCTCTCTCTCTTCTTTCTTTTTTGTGTTTGTTACTCTCTTGAAACACGTCTAATCTTCAGCACTTATATGACCTAATTGTACTGCAAGTGTCGGAAAACTTACTTCAACACGCCCCCCCCCTCTTAAAAAAATGTTTAATTTAATAGTCAATTAAAAAAAAAAATTTAAAACCATAATTTCAAAACATTCTTTGGTGTGAGTTGTTTAATGTGTTCAAGAAATATTTCTTTTGCGAAATGAAATGCGAGAAAAGACGCAGACGTTTAATGTAAGGACAATGTAACAGCTTGTTTCTCTCTCCTGTCTGAAAGGCTTCGCTTTTGTGTTGAGCAGCTTGCCGGCGATTATATGCTTCATGAAAAGAGTGTTCATTATCTGGGCTCCTTGAAGAATGGATGAACCCAGCTTGCTTTCCATTGCCTTCTGTGTGCTCTTTCGAACAACAAAAACCAAAACCAAAACCAAAACCAAAACAAAATCATAAAAAATGCCCAGCAACTTATAACCAAAGAAGAAAACGAAACAAAAAAGTAGTGCCAGATTCGGACTAGGCGTACCCTGGCTTAGATTTTGGTGTGTATAATGACTTTAGCCAAACTTTGTACCCTATATTCACGCACGCACACACACACACACACGCTCGCAGATGGCACACTTTTTGTTGCGTGTTCGGTTGAACTAGGTGGGTAAGGAAGCATTGTTGATTATGTGAAGGTACAGTGGTGCTGTGTGAAAGATTTCGTGGACGTGTGTGGAAGAGCAAGGAGGATTAATGACATCTTGTATGTATTCAATTATGTTGCTGTTGTTCTTGACGATGATAATGTTGTTGTTGTTGCTATTGTTATTGTTGTTTTTGTTGGTAGTTAAAGGGAAACCCAGTTAAGTGCTACTTCTTTTCTTCCTCTTCTGTTTTTTCTAGTGGGTTGTCGGTTGGAGTTATGTTGTTTTTTGCTCCTTCTTTCCTTTCAAACATCTATCGTCCTTGTCTCTCCTTCTTTTTTCTGTATGCCACTGTCTTGTATAAACGCCTATTATCTTAGGCACTTATAATATGACCTATTTGTCTTGTAAGGGCCGTAAAACTTTTACAAAACTAAACTAATAATTGTTGTTTATGTCTGAGTCACTTTCCCAGCTCTGAGTGTCCGTTATTCTGTTGATGTGTGCTTTTCTCATTACTCAAACAAACAAAACGTTGCTGGTGTTGTGGTTGTTGTTGTTGTTGTTGTCTTTGTTTTATTTTTTGTGTTACAAGTGCCGTAAAACAATCATTAAGTGGGTAATTGTTTGCGGTAGTGGCGTTGGATGGTTCTAAATGTGGGTGGAGCTGAGAAATCAGGGTAGGTAGAGTTCAAAGAAAAGATTTCATTTGTTCAGAGGGCATTTCAGATATGTGTGAGTATGTTTCATTCACACACTCACAAGCAAACGCGCTCATGTGACCTTATACAGTTGCGAGCGCCATAAAACACTTACCAAAGCACGCAAAGCCACACTTACAACGTGGGTGGTTGGCGGGTGCTCTGGTGTGGTTTGCTCCTTCTTTCCTCTAAACAGCTGTCGTCCTTATCTCTCCTCCTTCTTTTTTACGTTTGTTGTTACTCTCTTGTAACACCTGTAATCTTCGGCACTTATATGACCTTATTGTGTTGCAAGTGCCGTAAAACTCTTTACTAAAACTAAAACACTTACAACAGTATCTGGATTAGGCCGTGGGGTCGCAGAAAGCAAGGCATTCCTAAAACATGGGCCCATGAAGGTGTTTTGGTTTTCTGGGTCTCTGGGGAAAGTGTGTCATGAACTTTCCCCCCATTGTTTGGGCAGGCAGAGAACGAGCCTTCTCTCACAACTGTTTCCGCGGGCTCTTGTTTCTTTTACCTTTTTTTCAAGAAGAGTTTTATTAAGAAAGGGCGGTCTGAATGGGCCCAGTAACACATTTGATTGGCTGTTAGGTTACTATAGTTGTGAGCGGTGACCAACTGTGATTGGATAAACGAGCAAACGTGTGTGTTCACCACATGCAACGAAAGACGGAGGCGGAAGATTCTTGAAACAGTTCTAACGGCTTCCACTGATTATCTCGTTTATTAGAAGAAACACTGGTTTATGGGGGGGTGGAGAATTGCGGGTGGGGGTGGGTGGGACTCACGGCTCAAGCCCTTTAGCCCTTCACTACGCCCCGCCACTGGTTGGCGGGTGCTCTGGTGTGGTTTGCTCCTTCTTTCCTATCGAACGTCTATCGTCCTGATCTCTCCTCCTTCTTTTTTATTTGTTACGCTCTTGTGACACCTTTAATTTTTTTTTGCACTAGTATGACCTTATTGTGTTGCGTGTGCCGTAAAACTCTTACTAAAACCAAAAAACACTTACTAAAACAAGACGTTATTGTGATGCAAGTTTCGAAGAACTCTTACTAAAACAAAAGAACGAAGTCAAATGGCAATGGAAGAAATCCCCCTCTTCGATAGAGTGAGTTGGAGTGAACAGCCGCTGAAGAGCAGATAATAGTACTCGAGGCTGCTTCGTCATGCGGTGTCATGCAACGGACGCGAAAACGGGTCGTGCTGATTTTTATTATTACGTTCATGAAGAAATGTGGTCTATACTCTTCGAAAAAGAAACCTGACGCTCACTTTCAAAACTTAATTTTCTAATAAAACGAACATAGTGAAAAGAACAAAATAAGGCAATGGTCTGGCAGATGATAACTACTCACGTTTAAAATGTTAGCCGTGCTGAACAAACCGAATGTCATACACGAGCTTGTAAACAGAATGGGGTACACGAAAAGTCAGTGCCTTATATGAGCACCATTTACTTTGATCACTTCTCGGCATCAGGAACCCATGGATGCAATCAAGTTTGCAATAATATGTTGCGGGATGATCTGCCACTCATACTGGAGTGCCACAAGGAGTTCTGGAAGTGTCTGAGGTGGCCGATTCCTCTGCCACACCCGTCGATCCAACTCGTCCTATAAAAATTCTATTGAAGACAAATCCGGTGAACGGGCAGGCCATCGTAGAGTAGGAATGTTGTTGGCACGCAGGAAGTCCGGGCGAGTGTTGTCCTGCTGCAAAATGCCTGCATTAGCGTTCAGGTATGGAACGACATGAGGCTGCAGGATCTTATCCCTGTACCTGACACCCGTCACTCTGTGCTGGCACCACTGGAGACGTTCTGCCACGTGGTGCGCGGTCAACACGTTACGTCGAACTCGTCTTTGGGCAAAGAGTCCTGCCTCCCTGAGACGATTCAGGACTGTCTGGTCAGAAATTCTGCCATGTCCAAGGATTTGAGCAGCTGTAGACGTTGCTGTTGTGGTTCGATCTCGAAAGTGGCGCACATGGACATAACAATCCTGGGCCGCAGTAATGACCCTCGGTCGACCTGACCTAGGCCTGTAACTATCACTTTGAATGTTGTTGTATCGTGTCCATAATGCAGTAATGGTCTGTCTAGACACGCCAAAGTGCCTACCGTGGTTTGCTTAGTTACCCCCCTACTTCCAATCTTCTGATTGCAGTATTGCGTTCAGCATCAGTCTACCTTGGCATTTTTCAATTGCCTACGGTTGTGTTACATGGACTATGTGAACTGTGGTTGTTGTGGCTTTTTGTACGGCAGTGTGGGATGTTACAGAATGCTGATTTTCAGTCCACTAATGTACTCGAGAAAGTGGTCAGGGCCGCCATTATGAATTCAGTAAAAACTCGCCTGTACGGACGTTTTGATGTGCCCTGCGCGTGATTATTGGTGTTTTGGCGACAACACTTGATCTTTTACAAAACTCTGTCCCTAGTACTTACAATTTTGTTTTGCGTTTCCTAATATTCAAAATTTACCAAGCGTCAAGTTTCTTTTTTTTTAAAGAGTATATGTGAGAACGTGGTTGGTCGGCGGACGCGCAGTTTTTGGTTTGTTCATTGTGTGGGTGGTTGGAGGGTGCTTTAGTTTGGTTTGATCCTTGTGTGGGTGGTTGGAGGGTGCTTGAGTTTGGTTTGATCCTTGTGTTGGTGGTTGGCGGGCGCTGTGGTTTAGTTTCCTCTTTGTGGGCAGTTGGCAGGTGCTTTGGTTTGTTTTGCTCCTTGTCGGCGGGTGTGCTGGTGTAATTTTTGCTCCTTTATTTCTTCTATCAAACATCTATCGTTATTATCTCTCCTCCTTCTCCTCTTCGTGTGTTACTCTCTAGTGGCACTTCTAATCTTCGGAACTCAAGTGACCTAATTTTAAGTGCCATAAAAACTTTTTAAAACTAAAACGTGCGAGAAGAAGACAGAGCTCAGTTGGAGATGAAGTGGGGAAAAGGCGGTGGTGTTGGGTTGGACATACCCTCAGGAAGCTAATTAGCTGCGTAACAAAGAAAATGTTGGATTGGAATTCACAAGGTAACCGACAGGGGAGAGGAGGGGGGGGGGGGCTGGTCACGTGTACTTTGGAGAAGAAGCAACCTCAGTTATTACAAAGTTCTATCTGTGCTCAGTGTCTAGTTTTGAGAGATTTAAATCAAAGATTTTGAATTTCCCAACCTTCCAATGGGTTTTGCTATCACGAGATAATGGAAAGTGGCCTATGTTGTCGCTTTGAAGGACAAACGGTCTAATCCAGATTTCGGGGGTTTCCAGAAATCTTGACCTACTCAAAAGTGGGCATTGTCCTACCTTTAGGAGAAGTTTGGTTTGATTGCGAGTATAGTTGTTTGGTTATAGAGAAAACTCCTTGTCTTTTAAAGAAACTGAACAAGGGGCAAAAACTTAACCTTCGATTTTCTCAAAACAGCATTTTTCAGGATAACCCCCTTGTACTTAAAAGAAAGTGACCGTATCTTGGTCCGGAATGGGACAGGCAATGATGATGAGCGCCTAATATATTAATATGGTAGGGTATTATTATCCCTATCATAATAGTGGCAATTCTAAAAATAATAAAAGTTCCCGTTTATAACACCCTTCACGAAACACCATTCAACAAGAAGAAACAGTTTCATGAACATGACCGTAGTTGCTTATCCTTTTGTTTTTTTCTATTAGACTAGTTGAGGGAGCTTGCTACTGGTGGTTGGAGGGCGCTATATGTGGGCCGAAGTCCTTTTTCTTTTTCTTTTTCCCCTTTGTTTCTGCTGTGTGCTTGTGTTGCTTTTTATTCCCAGCACAAAATGGCCGTTATTGTGTGGATGTGCTTCTGTTTACTCAAACTCACTTCTCATACGGACTTGCTCTACCAAGTGCCGCAGCAAACCGTTGAGTTATTTTAGTAAAGCGTCGCCTTCGAACTATTATATTTTGTCCGAAATCCGTCTTTACTAAAAGTACTGTGCTTGAACGAGAAATGCCCCCCCTTTGGGAATGGCCTAAAGACACTGCAGTCAGTGGCACCGCCTCGGGGGTATTCTAGGCCATTCCCAAAGGGGGGGGGGGCATTCCTCGTTCAAGCACAGTACAATTGTAAATGGGCTGATTCATGTCACGCTCATAACTGTGCCTCATCTACAACAGGGAACTGCTGCTTTTTCTTTCCTAATCCTTACTATTGTCATTTTCCTCTACTTCTTTTGTATGTTTGTCACTCTTGTGACCCCGCTATATCCGGGGTGCCTTGATAGTTGAAGCAGACCTTGTGCTGTTGAAGCTAGAGAGGTGAGCAGAGTAAGTCTGATTCCATGTATAGACTTCTCTGTTGACACCCACCCCTTGGCGCTCATATGACCTTATGCAGTTTCGAACGCCGTAAAACCCTCCACTATTTTTAAAAAAATCTTTACTAAATTACACTTTGGACAAAATACTTCTGAGGCGACGAGAAGTTGAAGAAAGTTATTGACATTCTCCTGGTATTGAGGGGGACCTCCCAACAAAAAAAACCCCACACACACCGCTTGTTTTGAACGGTGCCAACTTTCTTCTCTGTGCTCCGAACAAAACATCACTACAGCAGCATCGTTCCCTTCTCAAAGACTGTTGAAATAGGCATTAAAACCACACACTTACTGATTTAGTAAGTAGTTTACCTACCTGTCTACCTACCCACCTACCTACCTACCTACCTACCTACCTACCTACCTACCTACCTACCTACTTACCTCATCATCTGCCCATACACGTATCCGCCAACTCACTCTCTCACTTTCTCTCTGTGGGTGGTTGGTGGGTGCTTTAGTGTTGTTTGCAACTTCTTTTCTATCAAATAAACATCTTCCTTTTCTCTCCTCCGTTTTTTGCAGCCCCTCTTATCTTCGGCCCTTATGACCTAATTTGTTGCAAGTGCCGTAAAACTCTCATTAAAGTTATTCACTCGCTTTCTCTCTCTTTCTTTCTCTCTCTCTATCTCTCTCTCTCTCTCTCTCTCTCTCTCTCTCTCTCTCTCTCTCCCACTCCCCCCTCTCTCTCTATCTCTCTCTTTCTCTCTCACTCTCTTTTTCTCTCACCCACTCATGCCCTCACCCAGCCATTCACTCACTCACCCTCTCTCTCACTCACTCACCCTATGTCTGACTCACTCACCCTCTGTCTCACTCACTCACCCTCTCTCTCACTCACTCACCCTCTGCCTCACTCACTCTCTCACTCGCCCAATTTTTCGTTTTGAGAATACAGCAGCGCTTTACCTCTTTGGCTTATCGACAGAAACGTTTCCGTTGTCTGTGTTTTTATCAGATAATAGTGTGCAGATTTTATTCATTTCTGCTTTTTACTCCTATGTCATCGTACAGCATAGTCTTCTTTCTATTATGACTTCATTTGTTAAGATTAAACATGTGGTAAGGCAGAAAGGCAATTAATGGTGTGTGTTTGTACTTTTATGTTAGTCGTTTTATCATTTCTTGCATTATCTAGTCTCGCCGTATCTTTTCTGGCTTCTTTTTTTCATCTCAGTTTACCGTGTCACTTGCATCTTGTCTTACTGACCGCATTATGTTTGGTCCTGATTAATCTTATCTTGACTCGTTTTATCATTTCTTGCATTATCTAGTATCGCTGTATCTTTTCTGGCTTCTTTTTTTCATCTCAGTTTACCGTGTCACTTGCATCTTGTCTTACTGACCGCATTATGTTTTGTCCTGATTAATCTTATCTCAACTCACTTGTGTTATTTTATCCTATCGTATCTCTTCTCAGTTTTTCTTTTCTCAGCGCGTGGTTGGAGGGCGTCACAAGTAGGTCCTACTTCTTTACTTTCCCTCTATTGTTTCTGTCTGCATGTCTTACTTTTTCCCAGCAGTTGATAACTATTCTTATGCTCTAGGCTTTCGTGGATGAGAGGTTAAGGTGTTGACCTCTCATTTAATAGGTCCCGGGTTCGAGTCCGGATAGCGACGAAAATTTTTCGTCTCTAAAATTGTCTCCTTTTACCTCCTCTCCTGCTCTCCATCAATATTCTTTCATCTGCTTTTGTCTCCACTTTCAGCCCCCATCCCCTCACCTTCTTTTCACCCGTCATCTGGGCTCCTGACTCTTTCTGCAGCCTTTCTACTGTTACTCTTTGTCTCCTTCTTACTGCTATCTTTCAGCCACACCCCTGATTTTCTGGTAGGAAAGATCTACACCTAGCCTTCTCGGACAAGGGCGAAAAACCTCAGAGGTCCTGTGTTCAAGTTACGTACGTTAGAGATCCCTTGGTGGTCCAAAATCGATAAGAGTAGGCTTCGGCTGCAAACCGGACAAAGTTCAAAATTTTCTATCGACTGAAAGTGTTTGGTGTGTCCCGCGCGCTCATATGACCTTATGTCGCATTTTCGAGCGCCGTAAAACACTTACCAGAAGAAGAAGAAATTCTTGTGCTAGTGTGCTTCTCTTTAACACTTAAACCTATGAACTATGAAACAGCTTTTCTCATTTTGTTTTGTTTCATCGTATTTGGTCGCTTTTAGGGACAAGCAGGCTTACCCAGATTTCGGGGGTTTCCAGAAATCGTGACTTACACCAAATCTGGGCATTGTCCTACCTATAGGAGAAGTTTGGTTTCATTGGTGTGTGAATTTGTTTGTTTATAGAGAAAGACTTTCCTTGTCTTTTAAAGAGACTGAATAAGGATCCAAAAACTTTGACTTTCATTTCTCAAAACAGCATTTATCGGTATAGCCCCCTTGTGCTTAAAAGCGACCATTTTGTCTCATCTCAATTTGTTTTTCTCATTTTACTTGATCTTTTCTAATTTTTTGTTTCATTACATGTTATCTTTTCTCTTTCACTTTTTTCTTCCATCTTATTTTGTTTTGAATTGTCTGATCTTTATCGATCTATGTCACCTCATCTTTCTTTGTCCTATCTTATTTTATCTAGTTTGTCATATCATAATGCATAATATGTTAGAGGGTAGGTTCTTCTTTTTTCCCCCTCTGTTTTCTCTGTCTGCCAGCCTTTTTTTTTTACAGTACTGAAATAAAAGAGTGTCTCCTGGCTGATCTCATAATCTCATAATCTCATCGTCTCATAATTCTTATCGTCTTATCTCATCTCGTCACATCAGAATGGGTCGCAAACGCAAGGCCATCAACCCGGAGGATGCCCTCAAGAGTAACCTTCCGCCGTGTCGCGTGTGCGAAGCGCCAGGCGCAGGGTTCCACTACGGTGCCAATACGTGCGAAGCTTGCAAGGTACGTTATAGGTTTTGATATGATAGTGTATCGATTTGGCCAAAATTAAAGCATAATCCGCAAGGGTGGCCTTTTAATTAAGGAGTTTCTTTTCACATTCGGATCGAAACACACATGTACGCAGGCACATATGCGTGTGCACGCATGTGCACACAGGCTCACACACACACACACACAGTCACGCTCACACATACACACATAAATGCTGACATGCTTATGTATCGAACTCCGTTATATATATACATATATTAGAATATATAAATAAGTGCTTACATTTTGGTTTTGACAATATTTTTTTTCTTTTTAAAATAATTTTCTCTTTTGGGTAGAGGTGATTAATTTGGTTCCTTCTGGCCTGTTTATAGTGTTTTACATATGAGGGAATGAACATCATTTTAACTCGTTGAACATCCTTTTCCCTTATTGAACCTTCTTTACCTCATTGAACATTTTTTTCCCTTGCTGAACATTCTTTCCCTCGTTGAACTTCTTTTTCCCCCCCCTTTGAAAATCATGTTTTCTTTATTGATCATGCGTTCCCCTTGTTGAACTTTCTCTCTCTCTCATTGAACTTGCCTTCCCCTCCTTGAACATCCTTTCCCTCATTGAATATGCTTTCTCGTCATTGAACTTCCTTTTCCGTCATTAAACATGCCTTTCCCTGGTCCTTAGGGCTTCTTCCACCGCAGTCTTCGACTGCACAGTGGCTACCGCTGTGAGGCTGGCAACAACTGCGTCATTGAACATGGCCGCGGCAAACTGTGCCAGCTGTGTCGCTACAAGAAGTGCATCTCTGTCGGGATGGCCAAAGAAGGTGGGTGTACTATACTGATATAAAGGCACGGAAAATGTATATTTACAGTTTGTGGGAACTCTAAAGCTTTGGAAGTCACCAAACTTTGGCAGCCATTTTCTCAAACTATACTTTGTGGGTGGTTGGCGGTTGCTCCCGTGTGGTTTGCTACTTCTTTCCTTTAAAAGATCTATCATCCTTATCTGCCCTTTTTCTTTTTTGTGTTTGTTACTCTCTTGTAACATCTCTAATATTCGGTACTTATATTATCGTATTGTGTTATAAGTTCCGTAAAACTCTTACTAAAACTAAAAAATGATACTTTGCCGTGTAATTTGTTGTTTCACATTATCCTGAAGTCACCTTTGTTTTGGTATCAATACATCAAGCTGCTTTTCTGTAAGTGATCTAGCTTCTGTGTCAGAGTCCTCTCATGTGTGCTGTTGTGTTCGTAACCGAAAGGTCGCGGCTTTAAACTCTGTTATGGCTCCAATGTTGTGGCTTTAGGAAAGGCACTTTACACAAATTTTCCTCACTTTACTCAAATGGGAATCAGTGCCCGACTGTCAGCAGCGAAAAATTTTGTTACGACGCTGAGAATGTCTGAAAGTACTTGGGTCTGCTGGGTTGGCAATATGTGTAAAGCACAAAGAGCATGCTGTAGAGCATGGATATGCATTTTTAATTATTATTATTATTATCGTTATTGTCATTATTATTATTATTATTATGTTTATCATATTATAATCATCATCATTGTTATCATTATTATTATTGGTATTATTATCATTATTATTTTTCTTATTATTTCTGTGATCACTATTGTTGTTATTATCATTTTTATTATTCTTATTACTGTAGCTGGAACACGTTTCACTTTGGATTTAGATGTCTTCTTTGTCTGTATCCCTCTACAGCTATCAAGACAGGCCGGTACACGTCGTCCAAACGAACAAATGATATCCTGGAGGTAAAGAGTCTGGAGAATAAACGGAAACTGGGCTTATTGGACAATGGTCTAGTGAACGACAATGGTTCTCTCCCTCCGACGTCTGTTCTACCCGGGCACGCTTTGACGAGCGGTGATGGGCTGTCGCCAGAGCTCACGACGTCTTTGTCGAGCGTCAGGGGCTTCACTTCTACTAGTGGGCTCAGTCACACAGCGAGAGTGATCAGTCAGGCTTTGTTGAACGAACTAAGCGAGACCTCGTCGAACGATGTCATCTCTCATAGTTACACTCCGCTGAATGGACTGAATCAGA
Source organism: Aplysia californica (assembly GCF_000002075.1). Lineage (NCBI taxonomy): Eukaryota > Metazoa > Mollusca > Gastropoda > Aplysiida > Aplysiidae > Aplysia > Aplysia californica. Next base: position 385,524 of record NW_004797809.1, read on the forward strand.
CTCTCTCGAGTTGTGCGTTAGGTAGTGCGCCCTTGAGAAAAGAAGGTCGACATTTGTCAATAGACCTGGACAGCCAGAGCTCTTTGGCCAGTGCAGCGGGTCAGAGCACCTCGTCCGACTCGGACCAGTTCTGCAGAGACGTCATTGCCTCCTCTTCAAATTCACTGTTCGGCCAAAACTCTGGAATCACAGGCACTTCCAGGCTAATTCAGAACCCCTTGACTGTATTCGCCAGCACAAAAAATACAAATTCTGTAAACGGAAATCCCTTGAAAGGGGACTTCAGTGCTGGGAGTGTTGTTCCTTGTGTTACATCATCGAATGGGAGAGAAATTGGAGCTCAGAATAACAACTTTCTGCCTAGTAATGGCTTACCATTGGCTGGTACCAACTTACCAGCTGACATAACCCAGGTCGATTCACAGCCAGACTTCTTACCTGTTGATTTTGACCAGCTTGTGCTGGACGGGTAAGCTTTACTTAACTCTTTTGGTACACAAGAGATTCCACAATTTTACGTGCCCGGGCATGAAGTGTGTTACCTTAAAATGTCTATAGTTCTGTCAAAAATTGATGGATTTGTTTGTTTGAACACTCAAACTATTTATAATTCATCAATTATCAACGCCTTTCACCCCTGGCAAAGTATAGGCCAAATACAAGCTCCTTCCATTTATCTCTATCCTGGGCCATCCGTCCTAGCTCGTTCCAAGTGAGCTTCATCTCTCTCATGTCCCTTTCCACACATCTCCTCCATGTCTCTCGTGGCCTACCCCTGCCTCGTGCTCCCTGTGGGTTCCATTGCAGTGACTGTCTTGTGATGTTTCCGCTGGGCTTTCTGAAGGTGTGTCCCATCCAAAGCCACTTTCTTTGTCCTATTTCTACTTCTATATCCTTTTGTCCTGTCCTTTGCCAAAGCTCTTCATTTCTTATTCTATCCTGCCACTTTGTAATTGGACAGAGAATAACAATTTTGATGAAAATACGTAGTTAATGTAGCACTGGACCTGGTGTAGATCTTAGGGTTGAGGAAATTAGTACTCCCAAAATGCCATTTAAGTGGTGAGCCTCTAAATCGTGGAGCCAAAATTGCCACTTAAGTGGCGAGCCAGAATCAAACAGCAAAAAAAGGCTCCTCACACAGCTATCTGGTAAATTTCAATTCCTTAAAAACTATTTGTTGAATTTTTAAGTAAAGTTTTAACTACTACGAAATCTTTATTAGGTGGAGTGACCACACGACCTAGTTTTTGGTCCTTTTTAGAGAAGATGGATAACTGAATTCAACCACCATGGATTTTATTTGAGTTTGTGAAGTGCCTAAACCAGCTGTCCCTAAGGTGTCCTATGTGGTTACTCAAACTAGAAATTGGCTGGTGATCATGAACGGCAAGTTCATGGCCTGCAGATGAAAGAGTCTCCCCTCACCCATTTTTGCATCCTTTTCCTTTGCGGCTGAGAACCCAGTCATACAAATCTGCTACTTTCGGGGTTTAAGGGTGCCACTGGTGGGTACTAGTTTACTCCTCCCCCTCTCCTTATTGTTCTGTTTATCAGTCTTGCTTGCATTATAGCACAAAAATGACTGTAAACATGTCCTCATGTTCTCACTGCAAGTCTGTGTTTAACCCTCCAAGTATCGGCTAATAAAGTGGCTGTGGCATTCTAGGGAATTTTAGGATTTATCTTATTGTGTTGGAAAATGCTTGAGAGCAGGCAAACTGAACAAGTAAAAGCCACAAACTTATATATTTTCAGAAAGCAGGATGTAAAAATAAGAAATAAAACTTATTTGTGAAGCAGTTGAATGTTTTGCAATATAAAAAAGGGGTAAACGAATCAAAACAGCGACTCAAATTACAACTGATTAAATTGACCCTGGCACCACAAAATGAAACTTATGGCTAATGTAATCGGCCGTCAACTCTAGGATGTCCTAAGTAAACTAAAACTATTTATGCTGTACAGCTCAAAGTTCATACCTTGTTTTTATCTCCCCCAGGCCTCCTCTTGTCTCCAGCCTTCCCCATCAGACCACAGCGCCATCACCAATAACCACATTATTAGACATATCCACCTCATCGGAGTTCCATCGCATCACACCGTCCCATCCCTCAGTAGTTACCTCCGCCAGACTGGCTGACAATTTTTTCAATGGAGAAAAGAACCACGTTGCAAAAGACAATCGGCTTTTCATAAATTCCACAAGTGCGGCCGAAGTCAGTCCATCCTTCCCGTTTCAAAAATCGCCTCTGGATCTTGGTGTGAATCAAAACCAGTTTGTGAACAGGACTCCTGGCCCTTTGCTTTCGGAAACAGCTGCTGGGTTAGTGACCTCTACTTCTGATAAGTCAAACAGTCAGCAGGTGAATGGAATTACCAATCAGCTCTCCTCTCAGATTTCGTTGTTAAACAATTCATTTTCAAGGACGTCCTCTTCAGCATCGCCGGGCCAGAAGTTGATGGCGCTGGAAGAAGTGCTCTCACCTTCATCAATAGTTTCCTCAGAATCTATGGGCGCTTCGTCACCAGACATGCTGATGTCACACGGGGTGGCAGGATTGGTATCTTCAGGGGCGGAGCAAACCTCACAGGGGAAGAAGCAAGGGTCGCTGGGGCCGGGGTCTGTGAAAGCATCTAGCCCCACCCCTGCCTCGGAGGCGGAGCTTCTGCACGCTTTCTGTGACACTTGTGGGTGTGGCCTTGATCACAGTAACATTGGCTTGCTGTACCGGCGGAGGGACGAGGTGATAGCGCGGCTGGCAGAGGCCCACGAGTCATTCATGGACCAGTGCTTTGGCCGGGTGGCCCCAGAGGATGTGGCTGCTCAGCAAAAAGAACACTATGTAAGTCTCTTTGCTTCAGTTGGTTCACTGTGCACTGTTTGTGTACACAGTTTTGTCTTCTTAAGCTTTGCATATCATCACTCGTTCATTCCTTATTTTGTGTATTTTTTATCTATCCTTCTACCCATTTGTATTTATATGGGTTATTGTCGGGTGTTCTAATGGGTTTGCTCCTTCTTTCCAATCTAACATCTCTCTTCCTTATCTCTCCTTCTTTTCTTTGTATGTTACTCTCTAGTAACAGCTCTTTGCACATGCCATAAAACTTCAACTAAATACTAACCGTGATGCTTATTAATTTCTATTTTTTAGCGCAACCCCCCCTTATTTTTCCATACCCTTCCTTTATTATTTTCCAGCTTGCCACAACCGATGATCATGTGAAATATATCTAATATCTAGATTCTAGATATCTGAATGAAACTTCTTTTTTTTTTTTTTGTAAATGGCAAATTACCCTCGGTATTAGCTACTTCAATTTTTTGTGCTTTTTTATAACTTTTGTACATTGGTTTATATTTTTTAATGAAACTAGTTTGTTCCTAAATGGGAAAAGTTGTCACAGTAACTTACTAAAATCACTAAAATTTCATGTCTCCTGTTCTTTTATTCCCTGAAGGAGAAATAAAACTGATTTGTTCCTACTTGTAGAAGGGAAGGTGTTTGAATGTGCCACCACCCCCATTTATTATTTTTGGACCACTTGTCCACCCCCCGCCCCCCTTTTATTCCTACACCCCCCGCCCCCCTTTTATTCCTACACCCCTCCCCCCCTTTTATTCCTACACCCCTCCCCCTTTTTATTCTACACCCCTCCCCCCCTTTTTATTCGATACCTTAGAGTATTGTAAGCAGAGGATGGTTGTTTACTGGTTCTTTTTTTTTTAACTTTTTGTTTTTGTTTTGTTTTTACTCTAATGAACAAATAATGAAAGCAGAGGATGATTGTTCCTGACTTTTATTTATTTATTAATATTTTTTTTACTCTAATGAACAAATAATGTATTACAGGAGCAGTGCAGGCTGAAACAGGAAGTATTTGGCAAACTGACGTCTCTGAATGACGCAGAGTACGACGAAATCTTCATCGAAACGGGTTTGGATGCGGATGATCGTCAAAAACGTATGGAAGGCTTGATTGATTCCATGGAGAAATTCATTAGGGGTCTGGTCCAGTTTGCGAAAGTCATTCCCGGTTTCAACATGTTGGATCTCAGCGAGAAGATCGGACTCATTAAATGTGAGTTTTATTTATTGAGTGTGCCTGTAAAAAAAAGTTACAGATTCAGTCTGTTCCTTATTTATAGATTTCTTCTGAAATTGTTGAATAAACAAGACTTTAATCTTTTGCAAACTAAACTTGTGGGTGGTTGGTGGGTGCTCTGGTGTGGTTACGTCCTTTCCAATCAAACATTTATCGTCCTTATCTCACCTCTTTCTTTTCTTTGTGTTAATATCTAATCATCTTTACTTATATAATCTATTTGTGTTGCAAATGCCGTAACGCTCTTGCAAAACTGAAACTATGACAAACTTTAATTTTCTCAGCAACTAGAATAGAATATTCCTTTGGTTCTGTCTATCAGTCTTGCTGTATTTTATTACCTAATACTCAATGTTAGTTAGTTTAGTAAGAGTGCTGACAACAGCATACGGTCACATGAGTGCGCAATCTTTGTTGGAACCTAATTTTTTTTTTTTTTTAAACTAACAAACCATCTGATCTATGAATCCACAGACTCCAGACAAGAGATCTGTGTCGCCTCTGCCACGGCGTATTTCGACTACGACCTTCGAGTGTTCAAGGGGGTGGACGGGAAGTGGAAGTGTGAGATGGACATGCTGTACCAGGTGTCGATCGCCCCATCCATGCTGGAGGAATTGTTTGAGTTCTTCCATTCCCTCCAGAACCTGGGACTTAACAAGGAGGAGATGGTACTGCTCAAGACCATCATTATTATGGCACCAGGTTTGTGTGTGTGTTAGATTTTTTTTTTTATTTGGGGATGGTGTGTAAATAATGGTAAAGTTTGCCATGCGTGTTTTTTCGCCAGCACATTTTTATTTTGATTTTACCCAAAGGTTGATATAATACCACTAAACAAAGTAATAAAAAGCTAGTTGCATATTGGCTCCACTCTGGGTTGGGCCATTTTGCTACAGTGACATAAGTTATAATGCAGCGTTGTGCCAAAATGCAACTACAGACTTAAACATAAGTTAAGGACCACCTTGACTGACAGTCCTGATTTTTTTTAAATCCGAAAAAAGATAGCAAGGTATGTTTCAATTTTTTTAATGCTGAAAGTGTTTATAGGTTAACAATACGTACGGCAAAGCTTCCTAAAGGGTCAAAACCACCCGTGCAGCACAGAAATCCTTGGGGAGTTTTAGCCAAACTTGATTTTTTTTATCGACTTGTGTGCGACACCATGGACATTCCTCAGTTAAAATTTCTTGTGCATGTGATAAACGGACATATGGTCTCGAACTGGTCTCGCAATATAAGCCGCCGTTTGCACAAAATCCAGTATTGCATCAACATGCCACCAAGACGAAAACTGAGAGATTTTGATCGTACCAGGGCTATGGCATGGCTACAGGGTGGAGTTGAAGCCCGAGAAGTTGCCAGAAGGCTAGCAGCGTCGCACTCTGTCCTTGTCCGTATGAGGCAGCGCCATCAAGCCACTAGATGAGTCCTGGACCTTTCAGCGCTGGCTGCATGCTGCCAACATCCGTGCCAGGCGTCCAATCAAGAAACCAAGGCTGACCGCAGGACACCAGGCAAGTCGTCTTGTTTGGTGCAGGGCCCATGAACCATGGACATGTGCCCAATGGGGCCATGTATTGTTCACAGATGAGCCACGATCGATGGTCAACCCAAAAGATGGACGCGCGCGTGTGTGTGGCGGCGTCCACGAGAACAGTTGATGCACCTTAATATGCAGGAGGTTACTCCTTTTGGTGGTGGCTCCATCATGGTATGGGGTGGGATTAGCACACACAATAGAACCCCCTTTACCATGTTGATGGTATTCTGAATGGCCAGCGGTACCTGCAAGAGATTCTACAGCCACTCGTCACAGCTGGTCTCTGGCACATTGGCCAACATGCAATACTCCAGACTCCAGGACAACAACGCCACCCCACATCGTTGCAGTGCAGTAAACACGTTCATCGGGCAAGTAGGGATAACAAGAATTCCATGGCCAGCCAACAGTTCCGGCTTCAACGCCATTGACAATGTTTGGGGGAAACTTGGCCGGAAAATCCAGCAGCACCAGCCACCACCAGCTAACCGACAAGAGCTGCTGCAGATCCTGCAGCAGAAGTGCGCAAACGTTCCTGAGGCCTTCATTGCCACCACCATCAACACCTCGAGGCGATGCTGCCTTGATTGCATTGCTCGGCGTGGTGGGCACTCCCGTTTTTTAACGGACTGTCGTGGACACTAATTCCTGGAATTTTCTTTTGAGGGGTACTGTTGTTCTGAGCGATATATTGCTTAAGTTTGTGACGTCATCATTCTGAAATTGATTGATTTTGTTAAGAAATGATTTTATTAACTATGTTTGAAATTTCAAATGTTTTGTTTTTCACCTATCTGTGCTGTGAGAGTGTTTGCAAGTGGTCCGTAACTTTTGTTGAAGTCTGTAGGTGATAAATAGTCTTCACAGGTTTTTTTCCCTTTATCTCAAAAATAGTAAAAATGAAATGTACCATTTTGCTGGTGCAGTGACGATATTTACAGATTACAATGATTTTGTCCTAGATGTCCTCCTGTCTAAGACAACCACTTTCCTCAACAGTGGGTGGCCAACCTGTACAATCTTGGGTGTATTTTCCATCAACTACCCTGTCTCGTTCTCTCCATCCACAGATTGTATCTTCCATCAATTACTCTGTCTCCTTCTCTCCATCCACTGATTGTATTTTCCATCAATTACCCTGTCTCCTTCTCTCCATCCACTGATTGTATTTTCCATCAATTACCCTGTCTCCTTCTCTCCATCCTCAGATCGAGACTCAGAGCCACAAATCTCCGCCCTGGGTCGGGAGGTTCACTGGCAGCTGGTCCAGACCCTGGTGTACCTGCTCGAAAAGCGGATGAAAAAGCCCATGGCCCAGTTTGCTCGCATCATTGACTGGCTGATGACGGCCCGCACGAAGGAGAAGTTGGTGCGCGAGTTTTTCAAATCCTTCAAGTTTGAGAAGTATTCGAGGCTAGGCCAGGCCCCTCTGCTCCGGGAGATGCTGTCGGGGATCTACTTTGACTTGAGTGATGACGAGAGTTGACGTTTCCTCTTTTCATTTAACTTGTGTTAATATCGATGGATTGGCAATGTCATGGACAGCACGAATACATTAATGAAACAGTGCACCAAAGCCACTGATTATCATAGTAAATGTTGGACATTGCACGTCAATCTCGGAGGCCTCCAAGGAAGAGAATACGTCCAACCAAGCTACATCGCTGGAGACTATATCAGACTCCAGTAGAATCAACCCAAGCGGTCACTCCTCCATAGTGGTCATCTGTATTAGCCGCCATCGTTCTGTGACACCCTTGGGTGGGTTTTCCTGTATTTTTAAACCTGTCCCTAGCGGTCCCCGTCCAGTGCGATCCTGGTCAGTCATTTTCATGACAAGTTGGCCTCAACCTCACAACGGTCACTTGCTACAAAAGTTGTCCGCCAACCCGTCCTCAGACTGAGTTTGTGCTTTCAGCCAGTGCAGAGAAGCAACTGGGCTTATTGCCTGGCTATGCGCTACATATGAAACAAAGGGGAGCGGAATTACTGCAGTGCTTACCCATCGACGTGTGAGTGCCCAATGAACTGAGCTCACATATTGCAGGACAGCTAGTAAAATTACACGCTGCTGTTGACCTCAGTAAACATCGAAAGAGCTACCGCCCCCTCCAATTGTCTGTTAATGTCATGATCCCGATTTCCACAAAACTGGTCAAATTAAGCCTTTGGAAATGACTGTAAAGTTAGACTATTGATGCATTTACAACGTAACAAAACGCTACCCTAGAATTACAAAGTACTGTCTGCTCAGTACGTAGGCCTACATAGTTTTTGAGAAATTTGACTTTTTAAAAATTCTGAGTTTCACAATATTATGTCAAGTTTTTACTAATGCAATTATTTTGATATCTTTATAACGACTCCGAATAATCTAACTTAGATTTAAGCGATGGATAGAGGGTGACACTGGTAGATGGTGCTTCTTTTCTTTAGGTCTATCTGTTTTGCTTCTTCCCAGCACCATATGACTATGATTATGTTGATGTTCTTCTCTTTACTCAAAACTGGAACTTGGTTTCAAGTTATAAGTCTGTAGTCCTTTAGCGTAGAGATGGATGGTATTTCTTTCTCAATATTTCTCAGTGAAATGTGATAAGGATATTTAGAACAAGTGAATTGCACCCTACCTGTCTGTTAAACCGAGAGTTGTGTTCAGAATGTGCAGTAATTGAAACTCAGCGTACAGATTTGGACATACACATGAAATGGAACCTGCTCTTTGCTGGTTCTATTTTTCCATGACAAAACTAGTTTCATTTTCTGGTTTTGAACTACTGGTGGAACTGATCTACTGCTGATTATTATTTTCATTTTCAAAAAGATAAATGTATTGGTATTTTATGATGCTTGTGTTGATAGTGCAGCACATGTGTTAGTCAAGACTGTTGATCCTCAGATTTGTCTCCTTTTCAGTCTCAAAGACAAAGCTTTCTGCCCTAAAATGGTGTAAGTTTCTTCCTTTGAGATACAGTGGAAACCTGATATAACAGGGATGGTGGGACCAGAGAAAAAGTCCTGTTATATCAGATCCCTGTTAAATCAGAAATGCAAGGGAAATAGGCATTTGTGGACTATTCCAGCTGTATAATTTATTCATGGCTAGTTTCCCTTCCCACAAGTACCCACGAACAGGGGTTTTGGCCCTGTGGCAGGCCTGCGCATGACACATTATGCCTACATCTAGCTAGGCTTAGGGCTAGATTGAAGTCTGCGACACACCACAGCCCTCTCTCGCTTCACCCGCTGCGTGTACTTGCTCCATCACTGGGTTACTCTGTCTCTCTCTCTCTCTGTCTCTCTCTCTCTCTTTCTCCCTCTCTCTCTCTCTCCCTCTCTCTCTCTCTCTCTCTCTCTCCCTCTCTCTCTCTCTTTCTCCCCCTCTCTCTCTCTTTCTCCCCCTCTTTCTCTCTCTCTCTCTCTCTCTCTCTCTCTCTCTCTCTCTCTCTCGTACTTTTTACACATTGTTAACGAGCCTTTGTCCCTGCTATAACCGATTGGGCTCCTTTGTCCTTGCTATAACCGATTGGGCTCCAATGAGGCTCTGTTATTGCCGATGACTTTTAATAGAGACAAAGAGTGGGGAAAAACGGGGATTTAAAAAATCCCTGTTATTACCTACCACGCCTGTTATATATGGTTTCCACAGTATAAAGAAACAGTGTCAGGCAGCTTCCCGTAAATAGGGCTTTCTTGGAAATGGCCATGTTTTACGGAAGATGATGTAGATATACTTTAATAATGATTCCAATTGTTCCTTTGTTTGTAAGCAGCTGGTGGGAGTGTGCCACTGGTAAGTCCTACTTCTTTACTTTCTCTCTCTTGTTCCTGTCTGTCTGTCTTACTTTTTCCCCCTGCTCTAAATGACCATTATCGTGTCAGTTTGCTTCTCTTTACTCAAGCAAACTCAAACAAACACACAAACAAACCATTATTTGATAACTAGGTGTAAAACTCATACACTTACTTTTTTACAGTACTAGTTTGTTAACTATGTAAAAAACTACAATCATATTCTGAAGGGAGAATGTTTAATGCTGCACCAAAAATGTAAGTGATTATAAAAGTATTTCTTTTCATTTTTTCATTCTCATTTCTGTGTAGATATTCAATAATATTGGCAAGAAAAGATTTTCACCCGTAATGGCTTTTTCGGCGAATTGATCGAAATGCAATGCTCTTCAAATTTGGAAAAAAAAATGTGTCAAAGGCAACTTGTAACATTAATTAAGGAATGTTTTCCCATGTTTGTCTTTGGTATCATTTGACATGCTGTGTGTAGCCTTGACCAGTACTGGTCCAGATTGTCCTCAATTAGTGGCTATGGAAAAAGAAAAACCTTTTTTCTCATCATATTGGTGAATAACAATTAACCATTTTTATTTATTTATCTATTTATTTATATGGTGGCATCAGAAAATCGGGTTCTCATCAAAATGATGAAACCAACAGCAAAGAGACTTTCCATTATGCCTCCGATGCTGATCAGGTGAGCATGATTAATGCCAGATAATGGCAAGTATGTCCAAGTCGTGGGCTGGATTAAGCAATTCCAAATATCTTGTAGGCCAAAGCAGGTGAGAATTGGGCAAATAATCGGTTGAAATGCACAAGGTCTCCGAAGTGAAACTAAAACAGACACTACAAAATATATATGTCATTCAAGGATATTTCGTACAACTAAAACATTATTAGATCTATTACTTCCAGCTGGCCAGATTTGTTTTAATGTTCAAGATGGGCAGCTTTATTGTTGTTTATTATCAGCTCACCGTAGACCACGTTCATACATTCATTGTTTATTACTGTGACAACTTTCAGGCTTGACTGGAATTGCTCGCGGATCGGATTTGCCTTGGCTTGATTTAATAATAATAATAATAGATAGCATTTGTATAGCGCATATCCCCGCTCAACAGCAGGCTCTATGCGCTTTACACTATATTATTACCCCAGCAGACCATAGAACACTCCGAAACATTCTCAGCTTCCCGGGAAGCATACAGTGCGAGCAGCCGATTAAGCGCTCAAACACTAACAAACTGACAAGATCTTTCGCTGTCTATAGCCGGGTACCCATTCCCACCTGGGTGAAGTGAGGAAAATTCGTGTAAAGTGCCTTTCCCAAGGACACAAGGTCGGGCCCCTGACGGGATTCCAACCCACGACCTTACGGTTGCGAGTCCGAGAGCCTAACCACTAGGCCACCGACGCCACCGATTTATGCCTTTGGAATCTCCAGCAGACATGTTCAGTAATATTCTGTTCTATTATGCTGATTTTCTATCCTAATTTAACTAATTTATAAGTTACACGTGTTTATCTCAGATTTCCCAGTAGATCATGTATGTTTATCAATAGAGAGCTGGATTATTTTCTTATATGTGTACAAAACGTGAATTCTAATAAAGTACTTACGGGTTTACTGAAATATTGCTGTTATAAACCCTTAGAGTAGAGCAGAAAAGTCTTCAGAAGGTTTGTTCGTTCATGTTTCTTGTATTATTGACTCTCTAATTTTTTAAAGGATATAATAATATATGTATTATATTATTGTGGTTATTGCCCCAGCTAATAGTTATTTGGAGATTTTGTTGCTCATAGACCTGATCATGTTTTTTAACTCTGCTTAATTTTGTGCCATTTATCATCAAATGCTCATTGTTAATGCTTCTTATGCTGTTTGTTTTATGTTTTAAATTGTGTTGATAAGTGGTCATTTGTACATGTCGGTTTTTTTTGGACAGGTGGTTGTTAGAGCAAGTTCGACTCTACATGTGTTAATGTGCTTTTCTCTCTTGAGATGGACGTGATAGGCTGTTCTGAGATGCTACAAGAAAGCCAAAGACGTGGGTCTTACCTCTTCACTTTTTGAAAAATATATTTGTTGTTGAGGTGGTGTCAGTAGCCTTGTTGTTAGGCTACTTGACCTGTAATTGAGAGATTGTAGGTGCAGGGGTTTGAGCCTCAGCTCATTCCAACGTTGTGTCCTTGGGAAAAGGCACTTTACACAAATTTCCTGTTTCGCTCAGTCTTTTCGGAGATGGACTTAAACTCAGAGGCTCTGCCTCATACATTTTAATAACCTAATGGTGTTGATAGCCTAATAGTGTTGATAGAGGTGTTAAACCTATACCGTTTTACATTTCACCAGGGTCGATTAGTGTTTTTCTTTTATTCTAAAAAGAGCACAGAGGACTTTGGAAAATCGGTATCATGTTTTTGAACATCGTTAGGGCGTGTCCCTATTTTTTAATGTCGATTTCTGTTGGGATTGCTCTTATGATTGTATCATAATGCTGTTATTTTGCGGACTGTGGTAAATGTTAACTCAAATAGTTACTATAAATACATTTGAACTAGGAATGAGTGTCCTGAATTGTGATTCTTTTTATAGTTCATGTCAGTTTGGTTTCCCTTTTTTTTTGTCTTCATCATTTTGGGAAGAATATTATTACAGAAAGGAAGTCTGCTTTTATCGTTCCTAGACTATATATGTGATATATAATATATGTCATTAATGAATCATGTTTGAAATGAATTAAATTATTCTATGTATGAAAATATTGTCCATGTATGCAGGCCTGCCAACCTTCCCGATTTTGTCAGGAATTTCCCGAATCAGATGCGTTGCTCCTGACTTCCCAATAACTGTCTTGATTTCCCAATTTCGGTGCCGCTCTATATCATAATATTGTTACAATTTATTGCGCGAGAGTGATGAATGAAATCGACAATACCAGAGCTCGTGAGTTACTTAGATATCCAGATTAGCCGCGTGCAACCTTTACTGTTTGGCGATTAGGCTACATATAATGCTCAAGTAAACCTGGCAACTGAATTTGTGCACTATGTTTTCTTGATCCCGACTCAGTGTTGCCTCGTTGTCCATAAACACGGAGATCATAAATACTGGTATTGGTATATGACCTGGCACGCTGCGTGCCACACTGGTTTTCCCTATTTTGTATTTTCAAAAGTTGGCAGGCCTGTGTATGCAATATTGTTGGCTGGATGAATACCGGTACTGGAAGTCTTTATCTCTAAATCCACAAAACTGTTGATAATTCACTTCTTGCAGGAAACTGTTGGGGTTATTCATGAAAAGATACTTTATACATTTCGTGTGACATCTGTAAAAAAACCGACTGCTTCATGAATTTTGTTTTATTGCATATATATATATATGTTATGACTAAAATTGTTTATTTGTCATACTAAAATTGTTTGTGCGGGTATCGCTGTTGAAAAATTGATCACATGTATGCTAAGATTGTTATGATAATTATAATGATTTGTTGAGTTGAAATTATTTTAAAGCGCTTGGAGCTGAATTATACAGGAATGGCGCGATAAAAATTATATACATTTTTGTTATTATCATTGTTATTATTATGAAATTATTGTTATTGTTATGCACATTGCATATTTTAAAAAGTGAAATTTTATGTCATTCCTTTTGTGTTGGCTTGACATGTCTACTTGATAAAGGTTCTCATGGTAGCCTATATATGAAATAACAAATGTAGCAAACTTGGACGAATCTTATTTTCCAATCATTATTTTGGGAATGTCAATTCTTGGGCTACAATGAGTTATAAATAGATGTTCCTGTAGTTTCTACCTCGAAAACAAAAGAACCATCACTACTGTAAATTTTGTACTGAAACTTTTTTTAAAGGGATGATTTATGCCTGACATATTGGCTCGGTAAAGAAAGTAAGTCACTGCAGGAAGTCAAGATACTTTACCGGTGTCTGTGGTGTAGCGATTAGGCCCTTCGCTGTTGCATGCAGGAAACAAGAGTTCAATTCCCAGTGTGGAAAAGATTTTTATCGAGTATGTCAGTCTTTCTGCTGGGACTTTGACGATCAGCCCACATTGGCCGTGACAGGCAGGGTCAGAAGCCCCCCTCTTATATGATCTAATCTGTTGCAATGCGGATGTAAAAAGGTAAGATCTAATCTGTTGCAATGCGGGTATAAAAAGGTCAGATCTAATCTGTTGCAATGCGGGTATAAAAAGGTAAGATCTAATCTGTTGCAATGCGGGTGTAAAAAGGTAAGATCTAATCTGTTGCAATGCGGGTATAAAAAGGTAAGATCTTATCTGTTGCAATGCGGGTATAAAAAGGTCAGATCTAATCTGTTGCAATGCGGGTGTAAAAAGGTCAGATCTAATCTGTTGCAATGCAGGTGTAAAAAGGTCAGATCTAATCTGTTGCAATGCAGGTGTAAAAAGGTCAGATCTAATCTGTTGCAATGCGTGTGTAAAAAGGTCAGATCTAATCT
>NW_004797809.1:402093-404522 GCF_000002075.1 Aplysia californica
AAAATAAAAAAGGATCAATATATATTTTTTCAATTAAAAAAAGCAAAACCCCAAATCATTGTTGGTGTGGGTTGTTAAATGTGCTCAAGAAATATTTCTTTGCGAAATGAAATGTATGAAATGACGCAGACGTGAATAAGTGCAATATAACAGCTTATTTCTCTCTCCTGTCGAAGAACGCAGATTTCTTTCCATTGCCCTCTGTGTGCTCTTTCGAGCAACAAAAACCAAAACCAAAACAAAATAAAAACCCCCAGCATCTTAAAACCGGAGAGGAAAACAAAACAAAAAAGTAGGGCCGGATTTGGACCTGGCGTACCTTGGCTTAGATTTTGGCGTGTATAATGACTTAAGCCAAATTCTGTACCCTATATATAATACGCACGCACACGCTCGCGGATGGCACACTTTTTGTTGCGTGTTCGGTTGAACTAGATGGGTAGGGAAGCATTGTAGGTTGTGTCATTGTGAATTGTGATAGTGATAGTACAGTGGTGCTGTGTGAAAGATTTCGTGGACGTATGGAAGAGCAAGGAGGATTAAATACATCAAGTATGTATTCTATTATGTTGCTGTTGTTGTTGACGATGATAATGTTGTTGTTGTTGATGTTGCTGTTGTTGTTGTTGTTGTCGTCGTTGTTATTGTTTTGTCTATTGGCTGTAGCGCTTTCGTCTGCCTGCTTGGTAGCACATTGTAGAAAGTGCGTGGTAGGTGCCCTAGTATGGTTTGCTCCTTCTTTCCGCTCAAGCATCTATCGTCCTGATCTCTCCTCCTTTTTTGTGTTTGCTACTCTCTTGTAACGCCTCTAATCTTCAGCACCTATATGGCCTTATCGTGTTGTAACTGTCGTAAAGCACTATAGGCCTACTAAGTGGGTGGTTGGTGGGTGCTCTGGTGTGGTTTGCTCCTTCATTCCTACCAAACATCAGCATTCTGTCGTCCTGATCTCTCCTTCTTTTTTGTTTGTTACTCTCTTGTGACACCTCTAATCTTTGGCACTTACATGACCTTATTGTGCTGCATGTGCCGTAAAACTCTCACTAAATCCAAAAAAATACTTACTAAAATAAGACCTTATTGTGATGCAAGTGTCTTACTAAAACTAAAAAAAACGAAGTCAAGTGGCAATGGAAGAAATCCCCCACTTCGATCGAGTGAGTTGGAGAGAATAGCCAATAGCCGCTGAAGAGCAGATAATACTAATAGTGCTCGAGGCTGCTTCGTCATGCGGTGTCAGCAATTGGCGCAAAAGCGGTTCGACCTGAACTTTTATTATTAGCCTACGTTCATGAAGAATTGCAATCTAGGCTATGTGAGAACGTGGTTGGTCGACGCACGCTCTGTGTTTGGTTTGCTCATTGTGTTGGGTGGTTGGCGGGTGCTTTTTATAGTTTGGTTTGCTCATTGTGCGGGTGGTTGGCGGGCGCTGAGGTTTAGTTTCCTCTTTGTGGGCAGTTAGCAGGTGCTTTGGTTTGTTTTGCTCCTTGTCGGCGGGTGTGCTGGTGTAATTGTTGCTCCTTTATTTCTCTTATCAAACATCTATCGTTATTATCTCTCCTCCTTCTCTTCTTCGTGTGTTACTCTCTAGTGGCACTTCCAATCTTCGGAACTCAAATGACCTAATTTTAAGTGCTATAAAAACTGTTTAAAAACTAACGTTCGAGAACGAGACAGAGCTCAGTTTGAGATGAAATGAAGCGGGAAGAAGGCGGTGGTGTTGGGTTGGACATACCCTCAGGAAGCTAATTAGCTGCATAAAAAAGAAAGTTGAATTCACAAGGTAACCGACAGGGGATGGGAGGGGGGTGGGGCGGTCGCGTGTACTTTGGAGAAGAAGCCACCTCAGCTGTTACAAAGTACTATCTGCTCTGTGTCCAGTTTTGAGAGATTTGAATCAAAGATTTTGAATGCCCCTATATTTCAAGTAGTTTCGCTATCTGAAGATGATGGAAAGTTCCACTTTCCGGTTTCCTATTTCTTGGTCCGGAAGGGGACAGGCAAAGATGATGAGCGCCTACTATGGTAGGGTATTATTATCCCTATTTTAATAGTAGCAATTCTAAAAATAAAAGTTCCCGTTTATAACACCCTTCACGAAACACCATTCAACAAGAAGAAACAGTTTCATGAACATGACCGTAGTTGCCTATCCTTGTGTTTTTCTATTAGACTTGTTGAGGGAACTTGCTACTGGTGGTTGCAGGGCGCCAAATGTGGGCCTTAGTCCTTTTTTCTTCTTCATATCTTTCCCCTCTGTTTCAGCTGTGTGCCTGTGTGGCTTTTTATTCCCAGCACAAAATGGCCGTGTGGGTGTTGGCCGGTGCTCTGGTGTGGTTTGTTTCTTCTTTCCTATCAAATATATATCAACCTTATCTTATCTCTCCTCCTTTTTTGTGTTTACTACTCTCTTGTAACACCTCTAATCT
>NW_004797809.1:405716-407371 GCF_000002075.1 Aplysia californica
TCTCTCTCTCTCTCTCTCTCTCTCTCTCTCTCGCTCCGTCATTCACTCACTCACTCACTTTTTCGTTTTGAGCATACGAAAAACGCTTTACCTCATAGGCTTGTCAACAGAAACATTATTTTCTGTATTTTTAACAGATAATATTGTGCAGATTTTTATTCATTTCTGCTTTTTACGCCTATGCTTCTGTGCAACATGATCTTCTATCATCAATTACCCTGTGCCAGATCTGGGACAGACATCGGCGATCATGTTTCTCCTTTCATTCTTCTATATATGACTTTATTTGTTTAGATTGTACACATAGTAAGGCATAAAAGGTAAATGTGTGTTTGTACTTTCATGTTAGTCATTTGATCATTTCTTGTATTATCTATCTCGTTGTATCTTTTCCGACTTCATTTTTTTTTACCTCAGTTTACTGTGTCACTTGCATCTTGTCTTACTGACTGCATTCTGTTTGGTCCTGTTTAATCTTATCTCCTCTCTCTTGTTTTTTTGTTTTTTATCCTATTGTATCAATTTTCTTTTCTCAGCGAGAGGTCGGAGGGCGCCACTGGCAGGTCCTACTTCTTTACTTTCCCTCTGTTGTTTCTGTTTGTATGTCTTACTTTTTCCCAACACTAAATAACCATCTTGTGCTGGGGGCTCTCGTGGCCTAGAGGTTAAGGTGATCATCTCTCCTTCAACTATAATAGGTCCCTGGTTTGAATCCGGATAGCGACGAAAATATTTATTTAAAATTGTCTACTTTCATCTCCTTTCCTGCTTTCTAGCAATATTCTTTCATCTGCTTTCGCCTCCACTTTCAGCCCCCACCCCCTCACCTCCTTTGCCCCCTCCTCTGGGCGCCTGACTCTTTCTACCGCCTTTCTGCTGCTACTTCTTGCATTGCCTCCTTCTTACTGCTGTCTTTCAGCCACACTCATTTTGGAAAGAAAGATCTACACCTAGCTTTCTCAGACAAGGGCGAAAAACCTCGGAGGTACCGTGTACAAGTTTCGCACGTTAGAGATCCCTTGGTGGTCCCAAATCGATAAGAGTACGTTCCGGCTGCCACCCGGGCAAAATTCAAAATGTCCTACTAACTGAAAATGTTTGGTGTGTCCCGCGCGCTCATATGACCTTTTGATGTAGTTTCAAGCGCGGTAAAACACTTACCAGAAGAAGAGGAAATTCTGGTGCTGGTGTGCTTCTCTTGAACGCTTAAACAAACTATGAAACAGCATTTCTCATTTTGCTTTATCTTTTCTGATCTTGTTTTGTTTCATCTATTTTATCTCATCTTAATTTGTTTTCATCATTTTATTTTATCTTTTCTTATTTTGTTTTGTTTCATTATATTATGTTATTTTGTCTCTTTCATTTTTCCCTCTATCTTACTTTGTTTGGTATTGTCAGGTCTTTATCCATCTCACCTGCTTTCCTCTTGAAAAAAAAGAAAGGTGATCTGAACATTGTATGGATTAAATTATATAATTTAACGTAGGCCTATTCATACAAGGTATCTGATCCCATACAATCAGCGGGTTCCAAGTAGTGTTCTTTTAGTAATTTTGATTTATAATAATATTGCTCCATTTATTATTTTAATATTATTTCATTATTTTACTCAAATCAATTCTATTGTTTATGTATTGTTTTTTATATTGATG
>NW_004797809.1:407471-410338 GCF_000002075.1 Aplysia californica
TGGTGGTGGTGATGGTGGGGGTTGTTGCTGTTGTTGTCATTGGTGTTGTTGTTGTTGTTGTTGTTGTGATGGTGGTGGTGGTGTTGATGATGGTGTGGTGGAGGTGATAACGGTCATGGTGGTAGTCGTGGTCGTGGTTATGGTTGCGTTTTGTTATTCACACTGTTGTTGTGATTGTTGCTGTGCCTGTTGTAATAATAATATTATGAAAACAACTTTTAACGTGACCTCACTGCTTTCTTGTCTTATCTCCATTTTTTAAACATTGGAAATGTGACTTCTCCTTAAGCTCGTTTTCACGGTTATTAGACATGGAAATTTGACAAGAAAACACTGAGGTCGCGTTATGTCTGCATTTCTTATTTGGAAAAAAGAAAAAGATCACAACAGAAGAGTCCAATGAGAGAAATGATAAAAGCCCAATATGCGCTACGTTATATCAATATGTGAGGTAGCGTGGTGGAATCAGGCTCTCGTCAAAATAATCAAAGTGAAAAAACTTGAATTTTTTCGCAGGTTTGTGAATTTTTATCAAATTTTTGGTTTTTAGCTCAATACTTTTCATGCCCATTAAATAACTCATTTCTGTGTGAATTTTTATGAAAAACGTTGCTTAAAGGCACAAAAAATATATATTTTCAGTTACCACGGACTCTTTAGCTAGGGAAATAACTAATCTTTGGCAGCCATTTTCTCACTAATTTTACCTCTGAAAATAGGTGACCCCACCTCTTTCTTTCGCAAATATCTCAACTTTTATTCAAGATAAATGGATGATTTTTTCGTCCGAATAAACACAAGGGAACAACCTTTAAGATTATACCAATAACTCTACATGCCCAAAAATTGACGAGAGCCTTATTACACCACGCTGCCTCACATATTATCATCAGTGGAGCCCTCAGTGATTCCATCCAGGAGGTAGAACATCGATACGGTTCATCATAGCCCATCTATGGATTTCCACACGCAACTGCCCTATAACTCTCCTATTTCACACAGACAGGAAAAAATAAGGCAGTTTCCCCATTTCCTGCAGTTCTGAACGCCAGTAAATCTGACACCACTACGCGCGCTATCGGGTCTGGGGGTTGTAATTACAATAGACAATAGATAGCATTTGTATAGTGCAAATCCCCGCTCTACAGCAAGCTCTGTGCGCTTAGCAATCTATACTATTACCCCTGCAGACCTGAGAGCATTCTGAAACAATCTCAACTTCCTGGGAAGTGGGAAGCGTACAGTGCAAGCAGCCATTTGTAGGCGCTAAGACACCAACATACTGATAATAAGATTCTTCGCTGTCTATGGCCGGGTACCCATTCCCACGTGGGTGAAGTGAGGAAAATACATGTAAAATGCACTACGCGGTCAAACCCCCGAACATGCTAATCTGACACCACTACGCCTGCTATCTCGTCTGAGGGTTGTATTTTAGATCTACCTGCTTTATGTTGAGAGGGCAAAGAGGTTTGTGAGAGGGTTGCTTTTTTTTTTTTACGAGTCGTGTGGGGTTGTGGGTTGTTTATGTGTTGTTTTTTATATCTTTTTTGTTCCAAAGGAAGTTGAGGAACCACATGTTGTGCTGTGATCTATGTCGTGAGGCGGCAGGGACCGGCGAGTTATGATGTGCTAGATGCCAGGCGTTGTTTTCCCTTTCTCTAAACGTGTTTTCTTGTAGGTCGTTCAGGCTGGGGCAAAGTAAAGAGAGCGACGGAATGAACTCTATAAATGTATTCATTTCTTTATTTATTTATTCATTATTTAATTGATGCATTTTTTTCCTTAATTATCATTAATACTGCCCTTAGTCCTTAATCGTGTTATCGATAAAAATGGACGGTAACATAAATGATGACACTATAAGGGGGGGGGGGGGGCAATTACAGCGAATTATAGACGATTTCCAGGTTGAGAACCATAGATATGGGGTACATAGAAGCGGAACCAATAAATTGGCAAAAAGAAATTATTAATCCGCATACAGGAAAAAGAGGCTAAAACAGCACCTGGACATGGATGGCTGGTGCCTCTATAAATGAATCATTGATGGTCAGGTCACCTCATCTTTTCTCTGTCCTATCTTATTTTATCTAGTTTGTCATCTCATAATGCATATGTTGGAGGGTATGCTCTTTTTTTCTTTCCGTTGTAGTGACTCTCCGAACACTCAGTTAACACACAACACAGCAGCTGACATGATCATGACTTCGCACGGACTTGCAAAGTGCTCACACTAAAAACACCACCTGACACGACTGTCCTACAAGGCAATCGAGTAGAAAACTCCGGTGAGTAAAGACCTACCACATTGGTGACCCCGACAAGTTGAAACGCAATTTCAACTTTGTGTGTTCTGTTTTGGATTATATTTTGGATCATATTTGAGCGGACTTGCGTTTTCGTCACAACCTTTACCATCCCTTCAAAATGTGTAAACAGGATTGTCAAGTAAGTGCAGTTTCTATTAAACTACCAACATTTTGGACAGCCGGGGCGGAAGCTTGGTTCGCTCAAACTGAAGCGCAATTCGCTTTGCGAAATATTACTCAAGACGAAACTAAATACTATCATGTTGTCGCCGCCCTCGACAACAGCACAGCAACTCGGGCACTTTCAATATTAACAAACCCACCAGGAGACAACAAATACAGCACTTTGAAAACATTTTTGTTGTCGGCATATAGTTTGTCAGATACGGAAAGAGCATCAGCGCTCTTTAAACTACAGGGGTTAGGAGACCGTAAGCCGTCAGAATTAATGGACTCCATGTTAGCCCTACTGGGAGCGCACGAACCGTGCTTCCTTTTCAGACACTTATTCCTTCAACAGTTGCCTGAATACGTGAGAGCCCCCCTGGCAACATT
>NW_004797809.1:411481-414549 GCF_000002075.1 Aplysia californica
ACCCAGGAAGGAAGGCTACAGTCCGCCTGATATCCCAGAGATTTGTTTGGCATGGGCTAAGGAAAGAAGTCAGCAAGTGGGCCAAGGAATGTACGGACTGCCAAGCTTCCAAAGTGCAAAAGCATACTAAGGCACCCATCGAGAAGATTTCCGTGCCTGAAAAGAGGTTCAGTCACGTTCATGTCGATCTTGTAGGTCCTTTACCCCCATCTCAGGGCTTCACTCACCTCTTCACAATCATCGACAGAACGTCACGATGGCCAGAGGCTATCCCACTCAAGGACACCTCAACAACAGAATGTGGCCGTGCGCTGATCAATCACTGGATCGCCCGTTTTGGCATCCCCATCGACATCACATCCGACAGAGGCCCTCAGTTTACTTCTGCCTTGTGGAGAGAGATGGCCGAGCGCCTTGGTACCAATCTTCATCATACAACAGCCTATCACCCTCATTCCAATGGATTAATTGAGCGATTCCACCGGTCCCTAAAGAGTGCTCTCAAAGCAAGACTCCAAGGCCCGAACTGGCTCGATGAACTGGGATGGGTACTGCTCGGTTTGAGGACTGCCCCAAAAGAGGACCTGGGAACTTCTGTCGCTGAGCTAGTTTATGGAGAACCACTCAAGAGTACCGGGCGAATTTTTTACCAGTGACACTTCACCATTCGACCAGTCACGGAGCCTCGCCAACTTACGATCCCAAATGCAGTCACAACTAGCCAAGGCGACATTACTGCACTGTTCACCTACCTCCAACACCCATTCGTCACTAGACAAAGCCAAGTTCGTGTTCATCCGCTGCGACGCTCACCAAAAACCCCTACAGCGCCCGTATACTGGTCCGTACAAGGTTTTAGAAAGGCTGGACAAAACCTTTCTTGTCGATCTAGGTGGTCACGCGGAACACATCTCTGTCGACCGACTTAAACCAGCTTTTGTGGATCTGTTGCAACCAGTACGCTTTGCTCAGGCTCCAAGACGTGGGCGACCTCCGTCTTCGTCGCTTGTGAATCCAAGCGCAAATACTAACAATTCAACCCAGTCTACTCAAGCTGTACAATCCGCTCCTGTTACTCTACAGGAACCACAACAAGCAGGCTGGAAGGTCTCACGTTCAGGACGTATCGTGAGACCACCTCTCCGGTTCTGGAACCTCCTGTCATGTCAGCGCTGGTGGGGGGCCATGTAGTGACTCTCCGAACACTCAGTTAACTCACAACACAGCAGCTGACATGATCATGACTTCGCACGGACTTGCGAAGTGCTCACACTAAGAACACCACCTGACACGACTGTCCTACACGGCAGTCGAGTAGAAAACTCCGGTGAGTAAAGATCTACCACACCGTCTATTCTCTCTGTCTGCCAGTCTTTTTTCCCCACAATACTGAAATAAAAGACATATATATTGTGTTGCTGATGTGTGTCTCCTGACTCTTCTCATAATCTCATCATCTCATAATTTTTATCGACTTATCTCATCTCGTCACATCAGAATGGGTCGAAAACGCAAGGCCATCAACCCGGAGGATGCCCTCAAGAGTAACCTTCCGCCGTGTCGCGTGTGCGAAGCGCCAGGCGCAGGGTTCCACTACGGTGCCAATACGTGCGAAGCGTGCAAGGTACGTTGGAGGTTGTGATTTGTGTCACAACACAGTGGAATCAGGCTCTCTTCAGATTTTGGGCTTGTAGAGTTATCAGTATCATCTTAAAGTTTGTTGGGGGTTTTGGGGGGGATGGAAAAAAAACACCATTTATCTTGAATACAAGTCGAGATATTTGCGAATAAAGAGGTGGGGTCACCTGGTTTCAGAGGTAAAATTAGTGAGAAAATGGCCGCCAAAGATTAGTTATTTTCTTAGCTGGAGAGTTCGTGAAAACTGAAAATGTACCCTTTTTGTGCCTTTAATCAACGTTTTTCTGTAACATCCACACAGAAAGGTGTTTTTTAATGTGCATGAAAGGTGTAAAGCCAAAAAAAAAAAAGTTGAGTAAAAATTTACAAACCAGCGGGAAAAATTCCAGTTTCTTCACTTCGTTTATTTTGACGAGCGCCTGATTTCGCCACGCTGCCTCACATATGATAGTGTAGCAATCTTGCCTAAATTTAAGCATATTCTGCCCTCGACGGAGTGGCCTTTTAGATAAGTAGCTTCTTTTCACAATTCATATCGACTCTTGTACGCCCGCACGCATGCACACGCACACACACACGCACACACACACACGCACACACACACGCACACACACAAACACACACACACACACACACACACACACACACACACACACACACACACACAAACACATAAACGCACACATGCTTATGTATCGAACTCCGTCTTAACTAGATAAAATATATAAATACGTGCTTGCATTTTGTTTTTGATAATAATAATATTTTTTTTTCTTTTAAAAATATTTTTCTCTTATGGATGATTTGGTTCCTTCTGGCATGTTTAGAGTGTTTTACATAAGGGGGAATGAAGATCATTTTAACTCGTTGAACATCCTTTTCCCTTATTGAACATTCTTTCCCTTGCTGAACATTCTTTCCCTTACTGAACATTCTTTCCCTTACTGAACATTCTTTCCCTTGCTGAACATTCTTTCCCTTGTTGAGCTTCTTTTTCGCCCCATTGAAAATCCTGTTTTCCTTATTGATCTTGTGTTACCCTTGTTGAACATTCTCTACCTCTCTGCAAACGTGCGTTTCCCTCCTTGAACACCATTTCCTTCATTCAATATGCTTATACTTTACCGTCATTGAACATCCTTTCCCTCATTGAATATGCTTTCCCATCATTAAACATGCCTTTCCCTGGTCCATAGGGCTTCTTCCACCGCAGTCTTCGACTGCACAGTGGCTACCGCTGTGAGGCTGGCAACAACTGCATCATTGAAATTGGCAGCGGCAAACTGTGCCAGCTGTGTCGTTACAAGAAGTGCATCTCTGTCGGGATGGCCAAAGAAGGTGGGTGTACTATACTTCCATGACCCCCCGGGGGCGGTGCTACTGACTGAAGTGTCTTTAGGCCATTCCCTAGGGGGGGGGGGGGGGTTAAA
>NW_004797809.1:414715-420968 GCF_000002075.1 Aplysia californica
TTAAAAATGTTCTTATGCACAGTAGAATTGTAATGGTAAATTTGCTGATTCGTCAATGTCATGCTCATAACTTTGCCTGAACTTTTTCTTCCCTAGTCCTTACTATCATCATTTTTCCTCTACTTCGTTTGTATGTTTGTCACACTCTTGTGACCCGCTCTTTCCGGGGTGCCTTGGGGACTTTGTGCTGTTTAAGCTAGAGAGCTGAGCAGAAAAAACCTGATTCCCTGTTAGGACTTCTCTGGTGACATCCACCCCTTGGCGCCCATATGACAGCGCAAAAGGTGGATCGAGGGTGTCAAGGAAACCCTAAGAAAACATAACATCACAACTGAAAGAGCTGCGGAGCTGGCCTACCATTGAAAACTGCATCTCCCATCGACGCTTAACTGCAACAGAGGATGAAAAGTAAAAAGTAAAAAGTAAAAGTATTGTGTTATAAGTTCCGTAAAACTCTTACTAAAACTAAAACATTATACTTTGCCTTGTAATTTGTTATTTCATATTATCCTGAAGTCACCTTTGTTTTGATATCAATACATCAAGCTTTGCTTTTCTGTGTGTGATGTAGATTCTGTGTCAGAGTCCTGGCATGCGTACTGTTGGGTTTTTAACTGAAAGGTCACGGCTTCAAACCCTGTTATCGCTCCAATGTTATGTCTTTGGGAAAGGCACTTTACACTGATTTTCCTCACTTCCCCCAAGTGAGAATCAGTTCCCGACTGTCGGCAGCGAAAGATTTTGCTACGAAGCTGAGAATGTTTCTGAAAGTAGGCTACACTCGGGTCTGCTTGGGTAAGAATGGGTGTAAAGCACAAAGAGCATGCTGTAGAGCATATCATTATTTCTGTGATCATTATAGTTGTTATCATTTTTATTATTCTTGTTGCTGTAGCGTGAACACGTTTCATTTTGGATTTATATGTCTTCTTTGTCTGTCTCCCTCTACAGCTATCAAGACAGGCCGGTACACGTCGTCCAAACGAACAAATGATATCCTGGAGGTGAAGAGTCTGGAGAACAAACGGAAGCTGGGCCTGGTGGACGATGGTCTAGTGAACGGCAATGGTTCTAGCCCTGCGCCATCTGGTCTACCCGGACACGCTTTGACGAGCGGTGATGGGCTGTCGCCAGAGCTCACGACGTCTTTGTCGAGTGTCACGGGCTTCACTTCTTCCAATGGGCTCAGTCACATGGCGAGAGTGATCAGTCAAGCTTTGTTGAACGAACTAAGCGACACCTCGTCGAACGGTGTGGTCTCTCGTAGATACACTCCGCTTAACGGACTGAATCAGACTCAGTCGAGTAGTAGTGCGTTAGGTAGTGCGCCCGTGAGAAAAGTAGGTCAACAGTTGTCAACAGACCTGGACAGCCAGAGCTCTTGGGCCAGTGCAGCGGGTCACAGCACCTCGTCCGACTCGGACAAGTTCTGCAGAGACGTCATTACCTCCTCTTCAAATGCACTGTTCGGCCAAAACTCTGGAATCACAGTTTCTTCCAGGCTAATTCAGAACCCATTTACTGTATTCGCCAGCACAAACAACACGAATTCTGTAAACAAAACACTCTTGAAAGGGGACTTCAGTGCAGGGAGTGTTGTTCCTTGTGCAACATCGTCGAATGGGAAAGAAAATAGAGCTCAGAATAACAACTTTCTACCTAGTAATGGCTTACCATTGGCTGGTTCCAACTTACCAGCTGACGTAACCCAGGTCGATTCACAGCCAGACTTCTTACCTGTTGATTTTGACCAGCTTGTGCTCGACGGGTAAGCTTTACTTAACTCTTTCGGTACTAAAGAGATTCCACAATTTTACGCACCCAGGCATGAAGGGTGTTACCTTAAAATGTCTATAGTTCTGTCAAAAAATGATGGATTTGTTTGTGTCAGCACTCAAACTATTTGTAAATGGACAGAGAATAACAATTTTGGTGAAAATAGGTAGTAAATGTAGCATAGAACCTGGTGTAGATCTTATTGTTGAGCAAAATGCCACTTAAGTGGTGAGCTTCTAAAACATATAGCCAAAAGCGCCACTTAAGTGGCGAGCCAGGATCAAATAGCTAACAAAGGCTCCTCACACTGCTATCTGGTAAATTTCAATTCCTTGAAAACTCTTTGTAGAATTTCAAGTAAAGTTTTAGCTACTACAAAATCTTTATTAGGTGGAGTGACCACACGACCTAGTTTTTGGTTCTTTTTTTTTTAGAGAAGATCAAAAACTGAATCCCACCACCGTGGATTTTTTTTGAGTTTGCGAAGTACCTAAACCAGCTGTCCCAAAGGTGCCATATGTCATTACTCAAACCAGAAATTGGCTGGTCATCATGAATGGCAAATTCATGGCCTGCAGATTAAAGAATCTCCCCTCACCCATTTTTGCATCCTTTTCCTTTGGGGCTGAGAACTCAGTCATACGAATCTCCTACTTGGGGTTTAAGGGTGCCACTGGTGAGTTCTACTTTACTCCCCCCCTTCTTTATTGTTCTGTTTATCAGCCTTGCTTGCTTTATAGCACTAAAATGACTGTAAACATGTCCTCATGCTTCTCATTGCAAATCTGTGTTTAACCCTCCAAGTATCGGCCAAAAGGTGGCTGTGGCTTTCTAGGGAATTTTAGGATTTTTCCTATTGTGTTGGAAAATGCTTGAGAGCAGGCAAACGGAGCGAGTAAAAGCCACAAACTTATATATTTTCAGAAAGCAGGATGTAAAAATAAGAAATACAACTCATTTGTGAAGCAGTTGAACGTTTGACAATATAATGAAGAGGTAAACGAACCAAAACACCGACTCAAATTACAACTGATTAAATTGACCCTGGCACCACAGAATGAAACTTATTGCTAATGTGATCGGCGTCAACTCTAGGATGTCCTAAGTAAATTAGAACTATTTATGCTGTACAGCTCAAAGTTTATACCTTGTATTTATCTCCCCCAGGCCTCCTCTTGTCTCCAGCCTTCCCCATCAGACCACAGCGCCATCACCAATAACCACATTATTAGACATATCCACCTCATCGGAGTTCCATCGCATCGCACCGTCCCATTCCATCGCACCGTCCCATTCCTCATCAGTTACCTCCGCCAGACTGGCTGACAATTATTTTAATGGAGAAAAGAACCGCGTTGCGAAAGACAATCTGCTTTTCATAAATTCCACAAGTGCAGCCGAAGTCAGTCCATCCTTCCCGTTTCAAAAATCGCCTCTGGATCTTGGTGTGAATCAAAACCAGTTTGTGAACAGGACTCCTGGCCCTTTGCCTTCGGAAACAGCTGCTGCGTTAGTGCCCTCTACTTCTGATAAGTCGAGCAGGCAGCAGGTGAATGGAATGACCGATCAGCTCTCCTCTCAGATTTCATTGTTAAACAATTCATTTTCAAGGACGTCCTCTTCAGCATCGCTTGGCCAGAAGTTGATGGGACTGGAAGAAGTGCTCTCAACCTCATCGATTGTTTCCTCAGAATCTATGGGCGCTTCGTCACCAGACATGCTGATATCACACGGGGTGGCAGGGTTGATATCTTCAGGGACTGAGCAAACCTCACAGAGGAAGAAACAAGGGTTGCCAGGGACGAGGTCTGTGAAACCATCTAGCCCCACCCCTGCCTTGGAGGCGGAGCTTCTGCACGCTTTCTGTGACACTTGTGGGTGTGGCCTTAATCACAGTAACATTAGCCTACTGTACCAGCAGAAGGACGAGGTGATAGCGCGGCTGGCAGAGGCCCACGAGTCATTCATGGACCATTGCTTTGGCCGGATGGACCCAGAGGATGTGGCTGCTCAGCAAAAAGAACACTATGTGAGTCTCTTTGCTTCAGATGGTTGACTGTGCACTATTCGTGTACACAGTTCTGTCTTCTTGAGTTTTGCATATCATCACTCGTTCATGCCTTATTTTGGGTATTTTTGACCCATTCATCTACCCTTTTGTATTTATATGGGTGACTGTCGGGTGTTCTAATGGGTTTGCTCCTTCTTTCCAATCTAACGTCTCTCTTCCTTATCTCTCCTTCTTTTCTTTGTATGTTACTGTCTAGTAACAGCTCTTTGCACATGCCATAAAACTTCAACTAAATACTAAACGTGATGCAATCATAGATATATTTTAACAAATGTCTATATTGTATGAGGTTTCCGAAGTATTTTATCATAACTCAGTCCTGATCAGTCCTGAATTAAAACATGCTTATTCGCTAGAATGATGTTGGGTACACACTGTTGTTTCTGGATTGTCAGAACATTTTGTACTGGCTTCAAAATTTGTAGATGTTGTAGCGTATTATATGTCTGGTCTGAAATATCCTTGTTCCTTGCGTTGCGGGTGATTGGATGGTGCCTCTGGTAGGTCCTTTCTGTACTCTGCTCCTATTCGTGAGTGACAGCTTTTGAGTCCTTTTGCTCTCTTTCCTTGAATTTATGCTAAACTTGCACTTAATATATTGCCCGAACTTTTTGAATAAATAAGTTTCATGTACTGAGATGAAAAGTTTGAACTCTTTTGCAAAAAAACGGTCTTGTATAAGATCACTACAGTTGGGATAATTGTTTATTACTATAATACTCATACACACATGAATGGAAGTTATTTA
Organism: Aplysia californica; assembly: GCF_000002075.1. Taxonomy (NCBI): domain Eukaryota; kingdom Metazoa; phylum Mollusca; class Gastropoda; order Aplysiida; family Aplysiidae; genus Aplysia; species Aplysia californica. The sequence goes on from NW_004797809.1 coordinate 419,311, forward strand.
TGTTCATAAGTAGGCACTACTTCTTTACTCTCCCTGTTGTTTCTGTTGGTATTTCTTTTTCCAGACACTAAATGACCATTATTGTGTCGATGTGCTTCTCTTCACTCAAACAAATAAACAAACAAACAAACAAATGAAAAGTGATTTATGACTGACTCCTTCACTGAGAAGTTAATGTGTGGTTGCACCCTTTAGACTCTGAGTAACAGAATAAAGTGAACAACCATATACGAGGGGATATCAATAAGTTGTTTTTTTACCTGAGTATGAAGGAGTGGAGCTACGAACTTAAAATTTGGTATGTAGACACATATTTCTCTATGTAGTCACCAGCCACAAGAACACATTTTTGCCTGCGATGAATGACCTTGAAAAGTCCTTCAGAAAAAAATGATCGATTTTGTCTTCCAAATAAGTGTTCCACTTCGTTTATGATGTCATCATCTGTTTCAAATCTTCTGCCTTTTATGTGTTTCTTCAAATTTCAAAAATTAAAAAAGTCTGAAGGTGCTAAGTCGGGGAATATGGTGGGTGTGGCAATATTTCATACCCACATTCCTCAGAAGTGGATATCGCCTAACGAAATGCATGCGCCGGGGCATTGTCATGAAGCAAAAAGACACATTTCCTCTGTTTTCCTCGTCGTTTTTCCTTCAGAGCTACCTTCAACCTCTTTAGCAAGTCTGAATAGTAGTCCCCTGTGATAGTGCGACCCGTTTGTAGATAATCCGTAAGAATTATCCCATCCTGATCCCAAAACACCGATAACAACACTTTGCCAGATGAGTTCTGCACTTTTGCGTTTTGGGGGTGGGGGAAGATGGTGTTTTCCATTGCATTGAAGCAGATGTTGACTCTGGGTCGAATTGATAGACCCAGCTTTCATCCATTGTTACTAGACGGCCAAAAAAGTTGTCAGGATCTTCACCAAACATGTCAATCTTTTGCAGACTGCATTGTGCTCTGTTCTTTTTGATGACGGGTAAGGAGACTGGGCACCCATCTTGCAGACACTTTCGACTTTTGCAAATGGTCATTAAGAATTGTCTCAAGAGATCCATGGCTCAAGCCAGTTTCAGTACAAAGTTGTCCGGGAGTAACGCGCTTGTCTTTCAGCATAATCTTCTCGACTTTTGAAATATTTTCTTAAGTCACGGCTGAGACTGGGCGACTTTCTCGAGGGTTGTCTTCAATGGACATGTTACCACATTTGAATCGCTTGCACCAGTATTTGACCTCATCATAGCATGGGCAGATATCTCCCTACACTACTGACATTTCACTGTGTACAGACCGTTGGTTTGTTTTTTCCTTGGAGATAGAGGAACTTCATCACAGCTCTAATTTCAATTTTTTTCCCTTTTTGTGAACAAAAATGAAAACTGCAAATCAAGCTTTCGAGAGTGATGTTAAACTACCTGCTGTACAACCTGAACTAATCATCCGAAAATGCCAATTATTGGTGTGCATTCTTAGTTTAGATGTATCTTGAACTTGTTCAAATTTCAATTTCGTAGCTCCTCTTCTTCGTACTTAAGTAAAAAAAAATATATAAAATATTGAAACCCTCTGGTAAGAAAAGAATAATGACAAGCGGAGGATGATTGTTACTGATTTTTATCCTTAGAGATTTTTCTTTACTCAAACAAACAATTACT
>NW_004797809.1:421485-431007 GCF_000002075.1 Aplysia californica
CTTCTAATTAGTATTTTTTAATTATTGTTTTTTTTGTTGTTTTGTTTACTCTTATGAACAAATAATGTAAGCAGAGGATGATTGTTACTGATTATTATTTATTTATTAATAATCTTTTTTTTACTCTAATGAACAAATAATGTATTACAGGAGCAGTGCAGGCTGAGACAGGAAGTCTTTGGCAAACTGACGTCTCTGAATGACGCTGAGTACGACGAAATCTTCACCGAAACGGGCCTGGATGCGGATGATCGGCAAAAACGTATGGAAGGCTTGATTGATTCCATGGATAAATTCATTAGGGGCATGGTCAAGTTTGCGAAAATCATTCCCGGCTTCAACAAGTTGGATCTCAGCGAGAAGATCGGACTCATAAAATGTGAGTTTTATTATTTTTTTCAGTGTGCCTGTAAAAAAAGTTACTGGTTCAGTCTGTTCCTTATTTATAGGTTTGTTTGTTTTCTGAAATTGTTGAAGAAACAAGACTTTAATCTTTTGCAAACTACACTTGTGGGTGGCTGGTGGGTGCTCTGGTGTGGTTATCTCCTTTCCAATCAAACATTTATCGTCCTTATCTCACCTTTTTCTTTTCTGTGTTTTAATCTCTAATCACCTTTACGTATTTAACCTATTTGTGCAGCAAATGCCGTAAACCTCTTGCTAAAACTGAAACTATGACAAACTGATTTTCTCAGCAACTAGAATGGAATATTCCTTTGGTTCTGTCTATCGGTCTTGCTGTATTTTATTACCTAATAATCAATGTTATGTTTGTTTTAGTAGAGGTTTTAAGGCGCTCGCAACTGCATGAGGTCATATGAGGGCCAAAAACAATGTTAGTTCGTTTAGTAAGAGCTTTACGGCCCTGACAACTGCATAAGGTCATATGAGCACGCATTCATTGTTGGAACCTAACTTTATTTTTTTTAAACAACTAACCTACCTTCTAATCTATGGATCCACAGACTCCCAGATGGCGTTGGTGGCCTAGTGGTTAGGCTACCGGACTCGTAATCGTGAGATTGCGGGTTCGGGGGTTCGAGCCTCAGCTCGGTACGACGTTGTGTCCTTGGGAAAGGCACTTTACACCAATTTCCCATTTGGCTCGGTTCTTTCGGAGAAGGACGTTACACTCGGAGGCCCCGCCTCTTAAATAACCTAATAGTGTTGATAGGGGCATTAAACCTATACCATGTCACCTTTTTCACAGACTCCAGACAAGAGTTCTGTATCGCCTCTGCCTCGGCGTATTTCAACTACGACTTGCGAGTGTTCAAGGGGGCGGACGGGAAGTGGAAGTGTGAGATGGACATGCTGCGCGAGCTGTCGATGGCCCCATCCGTGCTGGAGGATTTCTTCGATTTCTTCCACTCCCTCCAGATCCTGGGACTCACCAAGAAGGAGACGGTACTGCTCAAGACCATCATTATTATGGCACCAGGTTTGTGGGTGTGTGCGTGTGTGTGTGTGTGTGTGTGTGTGTGTGTGTGTGTGTGTGTGTGTGTGTGTGTGTGTGTGTGTGTGTGTGTGTGTGTGTGTGTGTGTGTGTGTGTGTAGCGTCGGTGGCCTAGTGGTTAGGCTACCGGACTCGTAATCGTGAGGTTGCGGGGTCGGGGGTTCGAGCCGCGGGCCCGAACGTTGTGTCCTTGGGAAAGGCACTTTACACGAATTTTCCTCACTTCACCCAGATGGAAATGGGTACCCGGCCATAGACATCGAAAGATCTTGTCAGTATGTTAGTGGTTTTGCGCCTATAAATGGCTGCTTGCACTGTATGCTTCCCAGGAAGTTGAGTTTGTTTCAGAATGCTCTCAGGTCTGCTGGGTAAATAGTATATATTGTGAAGCGCATAGAGCTTGCTGTTGAGCGGGGATTTGCGCTATACAAACGCTATCTATTATTATTATTATTATTATGTGTATATGTGTGTGTGTTAGATTTTTTTTTATGTGGGGAGGGGGTGTAAATAATGGTAAAGTTTGCCATGCGTGTTTTTTTCGCCAGCACATTTTGATTTTGATTTTACCAAAAAGATTGATCTCGTAATACCTCTAAACAAAGTAATAAAAAGCTAGTTGCATATTGGCTTAACTCTAAGTCATGCCATTTTGCTACAGTGGCATAAGTTATAACTCAGTGTTGTGCCAAAATACAACTAGGTGATAAATAGTCTTAACAGTTTTTCCCCTTTATCTAAAAAATAGTAAAAATGAAATGTACCATTTTGCTGGTGCAGTGACGATATTTACAGATTACAATGACTTTGTCCAAGATGTCCTCCTGTCTAAGACAAACACTTTCCTCCTCAACAATAACAATGGGTGGCCAACCTGTACAATTTTGGGTGTATTTTCTGTCAATTACCCGTTCTCCTTCTCTCCATCCACAGATTGTATTTTCCATCATCTACCCTGTCTCGTTCTTTCCATCCACAGATTTAATCTTCCATCAATTACCCTGTCTCCTTCTCCTTTCGCAGATTGTATTTTCCTTCAATTACCCTGTCTCGTTCTCTCCATCCACAGATTGTATTTTCCTTCAATTACCCTGTCTCCTTCTCTCCATCCTCAGATCGAGACTCAGAGGTACAAATCTCCGCCCTGGGTCGGGAGGTCTACTGGCAGCTGGTCCAGACCCTGGTGTACCTGCTCGAGAAGGGGCGCGAAAAGCCTATGGCTCAGTTTGCTCGCATCATTGACTGGCTGATGACGGCCCGCTCTAGGGAAAAGTCGGTGCGCGAGTTTTTCAAATCCTTCAAGTTTGAGAAGTATTCGAAGCTAGGCGAGACCCCTCTGCTCCGGGAGATGCTGTCGGGGATCTACTTTGACTTGAGTGATGACGAGAGTTGACGTTTCCTCTTTTCATTTGACTTTTGTTAATATCCTTGGACTGGCAACGTGAAGTCCTGAAAAACTTAAAAGTCATGGATAGCCCGAACAATGGGACAGTGCATCAAAGCAACTGACTATCGTAGTGAATGTTGGACATTGCTCATCAATCTCAATGACAATGACAATGACAATGACAATGACAGTGACAATGACAATCTTTATTCATCTCGCAGGGAGAAATTTGTCTTGGTCGTTAACAATGGCAGTAGACGTTACAAAAGTTAGACTTAAAGGTGCACTCACGCAAACGCACAACAAGACAGGACATTATGCCAAGTAAATACATGTCTCATGGGCTGGGACAACCCGCTCCGTAACACATTCATTCTCTCTCTCTCTCTCTCTCTCTCTCTCTCTCTCTCTCTCTCTCTCTCTCTTTCTTTCTCTCTCTCTGTTTCATTTGTAGCACTGTGTGTTCAGTAACCTCACTGCAGTTGGTACGAATGAATTTCTATATCTGTCTGTTCTTGCTTTTTTGGAAATGTATCGTTTACTGCGGGTCGATAGTTGAAATTCCGATGTCAGTGGGTGGCTATGGTCACTAAGCATTATTTCCGCCTTTTTTAGAACGTTTGTCTTGTGCAGATATTCAAAGTTACTTAGGTCTCTACCAATTGTTCTTGATGCCTTTTTTATCAACTTATTTAGTTTTATAATGTGCTGCCTTCCCAGATTGCTACCATAGCAAGTGATTCCAAAATTTATCAAAGTTTCTTTTGTGGTGGTGTAGAAAATCGGAAGGATGGATGGATGGATTCAGATTGAAAGACTTTAGTTTCCTCAGAAAGTACAGCCTCTGATTTACTTTTTTAGCGATATTGTTTACGTAGCTTGCAAGGAAGAAATGTTACGTTCAACCGAGCAACATCGCTATAGACTATATCAGACTCCATCATAGTGAATGTTGGACATTGCTCATCAATCTCAGAGGCCTCCAAGGAAGAGATGGTACGTCCAACCAAGCAACATCGCTAGAGACTATATCAGACTTCAGTAGAATCAAACTATAGTGGTCATCTGTACTAACCACCATCGTTCTGTGACACCCTTGGGTGGGTTTTCCTGTATTTTTAACCTGTCTTTAGCTGTCCCCGTCCAATGCGATCCTGGTCAGTCATTTTCACGACAAGTTGGCCTAAACCTCACAACGATCACTTGGTACAAAAGTTATCCGCCAACCCGTCCTCAGACTGAGTTTGTGCTTTCAGCCAGTGCAAAGAAGCAGCTGGGCTTATTGCCTGGCTAAGCGCTACATATGAAACAAAGGGGAGCGGACTTACTGCAGTGCTTACCCTCCGTCTTCAGACTGAGTGTACCCCCTGGACAGTGCTACGGACGGAAGTGTCTTTATGCCCTTCCCAAAGGAGGGGACATCAACGTCTCGAGTTCTTATGCACAGTAGAATTGCAATTGTAAATGAGCTGATTCATCAATGTCATGCTCGTAACTGTGCCTGGAATGCAACAGGGAACTGCTGCTTTTTCTTACTATCGTCATTTCTCCTCTACTTCTTTTGTATGTTTGTCACACTTTTGTGACCCACTATTTCCGGGATGCCTTGATAGTCGAAGCAGACTTTTGTGCTGTTGAAGCAAGAGAGGGGAGCAGAGTAAGTCTGGCTCCCTGTAAGGACTTCTCTTTTGACATCCACCCCTTGGCACTCATATGACTGTATGCAGTTGCGAGCGCTGTAAAACCTGTACTAAAAAGAATAAAGGACTGTTATGGTGATTTTCTATCCTAATTTAATTAATGTATAAGTTACACGTGTTTATCTGGTACCTCGGATTTCTTAGCAGATCATGTATGTTTATCAATAGACAGCTGGATTATTTTCTTATACATGTATGTGTACAAAACGTGAAATCTTATTAAGTAATTAAGGGTTTACAGAAAGATTGTTGTTATAAACCCTTACTTAGAGCAGAAAAGTCTTCAGAAGGTTTCTTCGTTCATGCTTCTTGTATTATTGACTTACTAATTTTTTTAAGGATATATTATATTATTATGGTGAATAGTTATTTAGAGATTTTGTTGCTCATAGAACTGATCATGTTTTTTAACTCTGCTTAATTTTGTGCCATAATATATCATCAAATGCTCATTGTCAATACTTCTTATACTGTTTGTTTATGTTTTTAGATTTTTCAAATTCAAGCTTATCGATTTCTTAAAAAAGACATGAAAATGGTGTCTAACCACACAGCATGAGAATGCATTGCTCTCACATGTAGTGTTATCAATTTTAACTCTTTGATTCCGGATTGGTACTTAGGTAGCATTTTTGGTTCTGTGTTTTAGCAGATCGCCGCTTAAGTGACCTTTGGGGTGGAAGGGGGGAAGGGAGTGTTTCTGATTTTATTAACCCCAAGATGTGTAACTGGTTCTGTGCTCCTTTTACCACGTATATATCTTCACCCGCAATGTGTTGTTTTTTGGTTTGGTGATCAATTAGGAATAGTTTGAGTGCTCACATAAACAAATCTGTCAATATTTGACTAAATTATTGCTGTTTAAAGACAACACCCTTTGCCGCCCCCTAATTAATTGTCTTAGACTGTTGGATGGTTTGGATAGTGTAATCTTAAATAAAAGAAAACCATATCGGGGGTGCCCACTACGGCTGGGGGGGGGGGGGGGTGTTGATAAGTGGTTATTTGTACGCGTCAATGTTTTGGACAGGTGGCTGTTAGAGCAAGTTCGACTCTACATGTGTTAATGTGCTTCTCTCTCTTCAGATGGACGTGATAGGCTGTTCTGAGATGCTGCAAAAAAACCAAAGACATGGATCTTATCTCTTCACTTTTTAGAAAAATATTTTTGCCGAAATGGCATCAGTAGCCAAGATGTTAGTGTTAGGCTACTGGGCCTGTAATTCTGAGATTGTGGGTGCAGGGGTTTGAGCCTCAGCTCACTCCAACGTTATGTCCTTGGGAAAGGCACTTTACGCGAATTTCCTGTTTAGCTCAGTCTTTTCGGAGATGGACTTAAAACTCAGAGGTTCTGCCTCATAAATTCCAATAACCTAATAGTGTTGATAAAGGCGTTGATAGCCTAATAGTGTTGATAAAGGCGTTGATAACCTAATAGTGTTGATAAAGGCGTTGATAACCTAATAGTGTTGATAGAGGCGTTGATAACCTAATAGTGTTGATAGAGGCGTTGATAACCTAATAGTGTTGATAGAGGCGTTGATAACCTAATAGTGTTGATAGAGGCGTTGATAACCTAATAGTGTTGATAGAGGCGTTGATAGCCTAATAGTGTTGATAGAGGCGTTGATAGCCTAATAGTGTTGATAGAGGTGTTGATAACCTAATAGTGTTGATAGAGGTGTTGATAGCCTAATAGTGTTGATAGAGGTGTTGATAACCTAATAGTGTTGATAAAGGTGTTGATAACCTAATAGTGTTGATAAAGGTGTTGATAACCTAATAGTGTTGATAAAGGCGTTGATAACCTAATAGTGTTGATAAAGGCGTTGATAACCTAATAGTGTTGATAGAGGCGTTGATAACCTAATAGTGTTGATAGAGGCGTTGATGACCTAATAGTGTTGATAAAGGCGTTGATGACCTAATAGTGTTGATAAAGGCGTTGATGACCTAATAATGTTGATAAAGGCGTTGATAACCTAATAGTGTTGATAAAGGCGTTGATAACCTAATAGTGTTGATAGAGGCGTTGATAACCTAATAGTGTTGATAGAGGCGTTGATGACCTAATAGTGTTGATAAAGGCGTTGATGACCTAATAGTGTTGATAAAGGCGTTGATGACCTAATAATGTTGATAAAGGCGTTGATAACCTAATAGTGTTGATAAAGGCGTTGATAACCTAATAGTGTTCATAGAGGTGTTACACCTATGCCATTTTACATTTCACCAGGGTCGATTAGTATTTTCCTTTTTTTCTAAAAAGAGCACATAGGACTTTGGAAAATTGGTATCACGTTTCTGAACATCCCTAGGGCGTGTCTGTATTTTTAATGTCGTTGTTGAATTTGTAAAAACAATCTTGTTACTATAATATTGTCACAAGTCTTTTTGCTGATAGAAGGCTCACATGACAACATAGCACCGCAGTCAATAATAAGGTTGTACAAGTGACATAATTCTATTGTACCCCCCCCCCCCCCCAAAGAACCCAAAAATATAAGTACATGGAGATTTGGTTCTTTTTAGCAATCTTATGTCATTATTAAAAAGTGTACTTAGTTTCACTCTATTCCGGAACATAGTATAAATCATCAAACAAACTCACTCACACACACACACACACACACACACACACACACACACACACACACACACACACACACACACACACACTCACACTCACACACACACTCTCTCTCACACACACACACACACACACACACACACACACACACACACACACACACACACACACACATACACACCTGTTGGGATTGTCTAATGATTGTACTATAATGTTGGTACTTTGCGGACTGTGGTAAATGTGAGCTCAAATAGTTACTATAAATACATTTGAACTAGGAAAGAGTGTTCTGAATTGTGATTCTTTTTATTATTTAAGCCAATTTGGTTTCCCTTTCTTCTGTCTTGTCTTCGTCATTTGGGGAAGAATATTATTACAGAAAGAAAGTCTCCTTTCATGTCATTAATGAATCATGTTTGAAATTAATAAAATTATCATATATATATAAAAATACTATTTATGTACTGTATGCTATATTGTTGGATTAGTACCGGTACAGGCAGTCTTTATCTCTATCTTTATCCCCAAAACTGTTGATAAGTCACTTCTTGCAGGAAAATGATTCAACTTCTGTTGGGGTTATTCATGAAAAGATACTTTATACATTTCTTGCGACATCTGTTACAAAAAAAACACCCAAAAAACTGCTTCATGAATTTTATTTTATTGTACATATTTGTTACGACTAAAATTATTTGTGTGAGTATCGCTGTTGGAAAATGGATCACATGTTTGCTCAGATTATAATGATAACAATAATGATGTGCTCAGATGAAGTTGTTGGAAAGCGCCTGGAGCTGAATTGTTCAGGAATGGGCGCGATAGAAAGTTTATACATTTTTGTTGTTGTCATTGTTATTGTTATGAAATTATTATTATTATTGTTGTGTGCATTGCATATTTTAAAAAGTGAAATTTTATCTGATTCCTTTTGTCTTGGCTTGATATGTCTACTTGATAAAGGTTCTCATTGTATATGAAATAACATATGTTGCAAACTGGGACGAATCTTATTTTCCAATAATTATTTTGGGAATGTCCATACATGGACGACCCATTCATGGACGATAAAGGAGTATAGATGTTTATGTAGTTTCTACCTCAAAAACAAAAGAACCAGTAGTACCGTACATTTTGAGACAATATTTTTTTAAGCTGATACATGCCTGGCATAAATTGACCAAGTAAGAAAGCAACTCACTGTAGGAAGTCAGGTTACATTACCAGTGTCTGTGGTGTAACGGTTAGGAGCTTCGCTACCTCATGCAGGAAACACGAGTCCGATTCTCGAGAGGGGAAAACATTTGTATCGAGTATCTCACTGTGGCGGTGGGTAGTGAAGGGCTCACGGGCTTGAGCCCCTCCCCCCTCCTCACCCATCACCCCTAACTCTATCCCTAAGTAACTTGAAGTTTCTCCATTATGAAAATAACCAATTGAAACCGTTATGACCGCACGCTATGAACACAGAGTGATCAACTTGGCGGCTTGCTCGTTTATCCAATCACTGTTGTCACCGCATACAACTATAGTAACCTAACAGTCAATCAATTTAATGTCTTTAGGGCTCAGCTTTTTTTCCCACAGCCCGTCCTTAATTAAATTCTTCTTGTAAAAAAGGTGAAAGACTTGAAAAAAGAACACTCTACTGAGGGCTCACGCTCTCCTAGCCCTGACAATGGGGTGAAAGTTTACGAAACACTTTCCCCCACTGACACAGATACCTATCCGCTCATTGGTTCTTTTTTGGGTACGTTCAACGTTTTCCATCGACTTCACGGCCTACTCCAGCTCATAGAAGTAATATGTTTGAAGTGCTGTGTGTGCATGTTTGCGTTTGTGCACTGAGATGTAACAGTTATTGTGCACTGAGATGTAACAGTTATTGTGCACTGAGATGTAACAGTTATTGTGCACTGAGATGTAATAGTTATTGTGCACTGAGATGTAACAGTTATTGTGCACTGAGATGTAACAGTTATTGTGCACTGAGATGTGACAGTTATTGTGCACTGAGATGTGACAGTTATTGTGCACTGAGATGTAACAGTTATTGTGCACTGAGATGTAACAGTTATTGTGCACTGAGATGTAACAGTTATAAATCAGGTCGAACTACTTTTAAGGCAACTTTTTCTTAACATGAAAATTAATTACAGGACATTTGGAGGTGAATCGGCTTTGTCCCCTACCATCAACAAGAATTTTTAACTAAGAACAAAAAGATGTGAAACAAAGGTAACTCTTCTCGTTTGAATGGTTCTCAAAATGCCGTGGCTCACCGTGAGTAGAGAAAAATCGTCACTGTTTACTGTTTAGTTCTTATTGCTTGCTATTTGGTGGTAAAGAAATGGAAGCAACCTAAGCCCCACCCAAATGTTTGTCCCCC
>NW_004797809.1:431107-434256 GCF_000002075.1 Aplysia californica
CCCACCCCACCCCAACTGCCACTGGTATCTCAGTCTTTCTGCTGGGTTCTTGTATCCCTCTGGAGGATCAGCCCGGGTTGGCCCTGACAGACAGGGTCAGAGGCCGCCTCTTAAACTATGATCTAATCTATTACGATGCGGGTGTAAGAAAAAAAATGCAGGTTACCTTGAGCGTAAGTGTATCTCAGATTAAGATTAGATAAGATCTTAAGATAAGATAAGATAAGATAGTACTTTATTATGGGTCATATCTCCGTGTCGATGTTGCAAGCAGTCCACTCAAGTGTATTCAAATACTTTTTACGCCAGAGTCTAAAAAACTAGTTTTTGATTTTTCCTTTTAGAAATTATGAAAAGCAAGAAAAGTGTTAGCTTTTACCGTAGAATCAAACTGCATTTTGATGTTAAAAGGTGCATCTCTCATAGAGCTTTGAGAGGGAGTAAAATAGAAAACTCAAAATTTGGACTTCAGTGGGTTGCTTGCAACAGTGACGATTAAATGTACTTTCAATGTAGCCCCAACTCCCTGACCTTTGGGGGGGTGTGGTAGAGCGGTAAACACACTCACCAGATAATTCAGAAATTAAGGGATGATCTCTTTTGTCGTAGTTTTGTTTTTTTTTTGGGGGGGTTGTTGTTGTTGTTTTTGTTTTTTTTTGGGGGGGTCTCATAAGAGACTTTCAAGAGGCCTTTGTGTTTCATAATATCTTGGGACCGAACCAGTAGGCACCGTCTCTGAAATTTTGAGGCTGTGTGAACAGAGACGACAATATATTATAGAGAAAATGATCTTCAGGTACGAAGACATCCTCATTTATTCTTTGATTATCTTTTCAAAGAAGGTGAAAAGTGCATAGAGGATTCAAAAGTCTATGGGTACAGGAATTTCAGTCACCAAAACAGTGTTTATTGATTCTCTCTCTCTCTCTCTCTCTCTCTCTCTCTCTCTCTCTCTCTCTCTCTCTCTCTCTCTCTCTCTCTCTCTCTCTCTCTCTTTCTTTCGCTCTCTGTCTGTCTGTCTGTTTGTCTGTCTGTCTGTCTGTTTGTCACTCTCTCTCTCTCTCTCTCTCTCTCTCTCTCTCTCTCTCTCTCTCTCTCTTTCTGTCTCTCTTGTGTTTGCTTGCTCAATATCTCTGTCTTTCTCTATGTTTCCCTGTCTTCTCTTACTCACACACAAACACACACACACACACGTACACACACGTACACACACACGCATAAAAACGGGCAATCGCCCAGTATTCTTCAAAACATGACATAAAAAAACTAAGAAGAGTCAATGCCATAAAAGGCTCTGAGGCCAAACGCACAGTACTATTCTCGATTTTCTGAAAAACAGCCTGTCTATGGAAGTGTGCAGTCATCTAAAGGGGAAGCAGCCGCGGTTTTTAATCATGACATAGACGTTCCAGAAGAATGCAGGGATAACTTCCCTTGCATCATCAATGCGCGCGACCGTTTTCATGACAACACGTAATGTTTAATTATTTTTTGTTATAACTTTTAAAAATAGACTAGATACTCTAGGAACCTTTCAAAGATATGAAGTGCCCTTAAAAGCTTTAGGTGTTTCGTATAACACGATTGCATTGCTGCCCACCTGTTGGTAGAAAAAAACTATTTAGTATGTTTTCGAGGGTCTGAATATGTAAATACATTTTTTTCTAGTATTGCACCTCGTGGACTTGACTATGCTGACGGAAAATTATGTGCTTTTATAACAGGATTCTTGAAAATTAATGATAATGAAGCCCATATAAATCATTGGAGAGACCTTGACTAAACATTTCTGACAATGTTCCTGGAATGCTTGGAATAGTTTACACCATTTATTGCAAGCAGAAAAGGGTTTGGAAAAGTAGAAAGGGTGAGGGGGGGGGTACTAGTCTAGTGCCCACCATCTCTGTTTTTTTAATGGTTTTGAAAAGTTGGAACTGAAAACTCAGTCACCGGCTTAACTGAAAAGCTTCTAAGAAGAATGTAATACGATTTGAAACCGATTCATATTCATAATTCAAATTCTAAACGTTAAAAAAACCCAAACAAAATGTAATATCCCTCGCGGGCAGGCTGTCAAAATGGTGTTTAACAGATCAGTATCTTTTGGCACCATTTTAAGAGCGCTTTCTTTCAAGAACATAATGTTACTTTTTGTAAGTTTACAGTGGGGAACCAGTTTATTTTTCTCGTTCTTTCTGAAACATAATGTTACTTATTATAACCTTGCAGTGGGGATGCAGTTTATTTTTCTCACCCTTTCTGGAACAGTTTCCCCTACCCCTATAGCCTCGGTGTCTTCACCATGAAAAAGAGACCTCCATTTTCAAAATGTCTACTTTGTTTTGAGAAGGACACTAAAACCCCGGAAACAAAAGGCGAGAGATGGACAAAGTCCTCTAAAGAACTAACTGGTCGAAGCTGGAATATTCTTCTTTTTTTTTAAGTTTGTGTTATTACGCCTTCATCAACATTATTTAGATCATTGATAAGTTGAGCTTCGATCCTGCCTGTCAGGGGCAACCGCAGTTGAGAGAAACTCTTATGTCCCAGCAGAAGAGACCGAGATACTCGATAGAAATTTCTCACGCACTGAAATCGAACTCAGGTGCTGAATGTGTGACAGTGACGTACATTACTGTACACCTTGGATGCTGGTGCAGGGATATTCATCTCCTGGGGAACAATCAAAGCATTAGGGTTTTAGAGTTCAGTATGGGTAAAGAGGAGCAAGCAGTATGATTGCGGTTATTAAGTGCAAAGAAAAAGTAAGAAAGACTGAAAAAAATAAACACAGTGGAAGAAAAAAAGTTGAAAATATATCGTACATGTATGTAGTTATTTTTTATGCTGCATTTAATCATCGTTATTTGTGGTACGTGTAGTTTTCATTATTGATGACACTCTAGTTATCATTATATTTCATGGTAGGCTTTATCTAGTTATTATAAATTTATGGTACATGTATCTTGTTTTAGTAGAGGTTTTACGGCGCTCGCAACCGCATAAGGTCATATGAGCGCCAAGGGGTGGATTTCAGCAGAGAAGTCCTTACAGGGAATCAGACTTACTCAGCTCACCTCTTTAGCTTTAACACCACAAAGTTTACTTCGACTATCAAGGCACCCCGGAAATAGCGGGTCACAAGAGTG
>NW_004797809.1:434639-435763 GCF_000002075.1 Aplysia californica
ACCCCCCACTGCGTCCATGGGGCCGTAAAAAAAACCCAGTAAAGGCCCGTGTCCCCTGCGATGGACACCAACCCACCCGATTCCGTCTGCCACTCGGAAAGTCAGTACTTGAAATGGAGCACCGGTTATTTCCTAAGAAATCAGTGAAAAGTCCGTTTGGCTGTGTCAACAGACACGACACGACACGACACGCCCCGACAAAAGACGTGTCGGTTGGAGAGCCACTTGCTCAATTTTAGCAAGCCGGGTCGTGACTCATGAGCCATAGGCCCCGCCGGAACTACAAAAAAATCTATTTTTGAGTTTGGATTTAAATTCTTATGTCAAGTTCGTAATCAGACCCTCAAAATTAGCAAATTCTACGCGCAAACCACCTGTTTTAAATGCATATTAACAATTATACCAATTTTCCTTTAAAAATCCTTTCATTTCTTATTTCCGAATTGGGTTCATTGACCTCAACTATTTACAGCCCAGTACCGAGGACAATGATTATAAATACCGTCTCTGACCGAGGACACAGCCTTGGGACTCTGTGTGTGGAATGAGACGGCCAGTAGGCCATCAGACTAGACACGTCTTGTCCGAACTGGTGGACACATAAGACGGAAACGACCCGACCGATTTTCTTCCTCCCGACAAAAGATCGGGCCGTGTCCATCTCAGTAGTCTTGTAGAGTAAGACTTACATTTTATTCTAACTATAGACCTCATCTCCCCTTCTTCTTTTTTGTGTTTTTTGCTCCCTTGTAAAACCTCTAATCTTCAGAACTCATATGAACTTATTGGGTTGCAAGTGCCATAAAACTCTTACTAAAACTTTGTTTTTAAAATTCTATTCTACTCAACACATACAAGTACAAGTAGAATACTCACAGATAGGACATCCAGTAGATTATATTGAGACCAGAAAAGGCTGCTGGGAACAGGATTCGCGCCACTTTGTCGATTTTACTCACGCTGTTCAAGCCGATCGAGTTTCGAACATTTTTGTTAAATCTGGGGAGGGAGGAAGCGACATGTCAAAGCAGGAATCTCGGGGAAATAGAGAGAGATACTGGGGGGTGGGGAGAAGAGAGAGAGAGAGAGAGAGAGAGAGAGAGAGAGAGAGAGAGAGAGAGAGA
>NW_004797809.1:435863-438696 GCF_000002075.1 Aplysia californica
AGAGAGAGAGAGAGAGAGAGAGAGAGAGAGAGAGAGTGAGCCAATGAGACTATAAAAAAATTAGAGTAGAAACCTGATAAAACAGGGACGGTGGAACCAGAGAAAGAGTCCTCTTATATCAGATCCCTGTTAAACCAGAAATACAAGGGAAGTAAGCATTTATGGACTGATCCAGCTGTATTTATTCATGGGTAGTTTCTCTTGCCACAAGTAACTTGAGCTCGACACATTACTTGTGCGTGTTGCTAGGCTTAGAGCTAGATCGAAGTCTGCAGCACACCGCAGCCCTCTTTCGCTTGCATCCGCTGCGTGTGCTTGCAGTGGCGTGGCTTGCGTGGGCTTGCCCCATCACTGCGTTACTCTCTCTCTCTCTCTCTCTCTCTCTCTCTCTCTCTCTCTCTCTCTCTCTCTCTCTCTCTCTCTCTCTCTCTCTCTCTTATCTTTTACACATTGTTAACGAACCTTTGTCCCTGCTATAACCGATTGGTCTCTGATGAGGCCCTGCTATTGCCGATAACGTTTAGTAGAGACAAAGAGTATAAAAAAGGAGAGACAGACGCAAAGACAGACAGGCTGACAGAAAAATACAGAGACACACAGAGAGAAAACGAGAGAGACAAACAGTCAGACACAGAGAGAGGATCAAAAGACAGGGGCGAAGACAGACAGACTAAGATTGGTGGAGACATACAGATATCACAGAGAGAGACAGGGGGAAGGGAAGAGATAAGTACAATGTGTTGCTCACTGGTTCCTCCGCGTGGTCATGACACACCTCCAGGCTGTCTTCATATATTATAACCTGACAGTATGTGCGGCTCATTGTTTCCTCCTTGCAGAGAAAGAAAGGAAGAAAAGACAGACAGACAGACAGACAGACAGACGACAGACAGACGACAGACAGACAGACAGACAGACAGACAGACAGACAGACAGACAGAATACGAGAGAGAGAAAGAATGAAAACAAGAACGATATATATATATATATATATATATATATATATATATATATATATATATATATATATATATATATATATATATACAGAGAGAGAGAGAGAGAGAGAGAGAGAGAGAGAGAGAGAGAGAGAGAGAGGGGGGAGAGAAACATATATATATATATATATATATATATATATATATATATATATATATATATATATAATTAAGTCGGTGGTTGACGGGTTCTCTGGTGTGGTTTGCTCATTTTTTTCCTATCAAACAGCTATCGTCCTCATCTCCCCTCCTTTTTTTATGTTTGTAACTCTCATGAAACACCTCTAATCTTCTGGCGCTCATGACCTTATGCAGTTGCGAGCGCCGTAAAACCTCTACTAAAACAAAACAAAATATATAATCAATAGTGTGTGTGTGTGTGTGTGTGTGTGTGTGTGTGTGTGTGTGTGTGTGTGTGTACGTGCGCGCGTGTGTGTGTATAACTCACCGTTTCCTCCGTGTGCTCATAACACACCTCCAGGCCGTCTTCAGACAACCTGACAGCCCAGAAGACTGCAGCCTGGTCCCCTTATGATTCACGCCGTACGACGGGTAGCCGTCATCATCATCACCGTCATCATCATCGTCGTCATCAACGTCCTGTTGATGGAAACAGCTCGCTGTCTTTGTGTTTGTTGTTGCTGTGGTTTTTGTTTTTGTTTTTGTTTTTGTTTTTGTTTTTGTTTTTGTTTTTGTTGTTGCTGCGGGGTTTGTTTGTTTGTTTGATTGATTGATTTTTTGTTGTTTTTGTTTGTTTGTTTGTTGTTGTTGTTGTTTTGTTGTGGGTTGTTTTTTTTTTTGGGGGGGTCATTATTGTTGTTGGTATGGGGATTATTTTTGTTGTACTGTTGTTGATGTTTGTGTTTCGGTTGTTGCTGTTGTTGTTGTTGTTGCTGTTATAACTGTTGTTGTTGTTGTTTTTGTTGTCAGTGATGCTTTTGTTGTTGTTATTAGATATTGTTGCTGTTGTT
Source organism: Aplysia californica (assembly GCF_000002075.1). NCBI lineage: Eukaryota > Metazoa > Mollusca > Gastropoda > Aplysiida > Aplysiidae > Aplysia > Aplysia californica. The sequence continues at coordinate 437,833 of NW_004797809.1, forward strand.
GCTGATATTGATGTTGCTATCGTTGCTCAAAATCAAAGTGAAAAAATATCAGAGTTCTGTACGTTCAGTCAAAGAAAACTGGAAAGTAAATAAGTGAAAAAATAGGACGGCTTAATCTCCCTGTAGATCACCCCCAATTTCTATAGAAGCCTACCATGCACATAAGCACACAAAAATACACATTGTACGCGTACTCACTAACACGTTCGTGCTCAGGTAAACACACACACACACACACACACACACACACACACACACATTTATAATTTTATAAGCAAACAAATAGACATTGAGAAAAACAGTCAAGCAAACAAAAAATGCCCAAACCCTCCGCCCCCCCCCCCAAAAAAAATCCCAAAAAACGCCTACCTCATCTTCGTCAGTGTCCGCTATATGCTGGAGCAGCTCTGGGTCTGCCGTGCCGTATTTGGTAAAGAAATGCACTGCGGCGAACTGCACGATGGAGGCGAAGATGAAGAAGAAACACATACACACGTACACATCCAGGGCTGTAGAGTAGGCCACTTTGGGCAGGTCGTTACGGCTATCCAGCACCAGGAATGTCATCGTCAGCATTGTGGTCACTCCTTGACGTGGGGTAATGATGGGAGGAGCAAAGGGGTGGGTTCAGCGGGGGTGGTGGAGGGCGGTTGTTTGTTAGTTGGTCTTATTTGTTTGTTTTGTGTTTGGTTGTTGTTGGTAGGTTTATTTTCCACGTTTCACTTGGAGGGTTTTTTTTTCGTCTCTTTTTAAAGTAGGGGTAGATCTACGGGGAGTACAGCGGTGTGTTGCAACAAACTAAACTATGATATGCAGAGAGCATGTCATACGTTTGCTAAAATAATAGGCTTATAATAATAATAA
>NW_004797809.1:441496-442919 GCF_000002075.1 Aplysia californica
GTGTTTGGCCAAAAAAAATTTTTTTTATAAAAATTCACCAACCTACGGTAAAATGCAAGTTTCTTCACTTTGATTATTTTGACGAGAGCCTGATTCCACCACGCTGCCTCACAAATTCTGAGATCCCGCTTCTTGAATAACGTCACAATGTTGGAGGGGAGGCATGCCAGTTTGTCACAGGCCCAGTTTGTCACAGAACCAGTTTGTCACGGAACCAGTTTGTCACAGGTCTCGACTGTGCCCTGCATGATGGAAGTTATCACTGGCCCTCTCAAAAAGAGTAAATGAATGATTGATCGATTGTAAGAATTGAATTTTATTTTTCAATTGTTTTTAAGGAAAGAACATTCAATGCTGAAATTTTACAGAGTAATTTGCTTTGATTTGCATACAAAAAGGAAGAAATATTGAAAAACACAAGCTGTATTGACATTTTATATCTCTACACCACCAATTTGAAGGGGGGGAATAAAAAACTTAAATTAAGTTACAACTACAGTGTTAAAGTGCTGCAATTATGACTGTCATCAATACTCAAATACTTAAATGAAATTGCCACAAACTGGGCCTGTGACAAACTGGGCAGCCCCCGTTTGAAGGGCCTAAAGCTATCCAATTTTGCACCTTTTTAAAAAAGATTGCACAATACATCATTTGCGGGCGTATTCGTATTCTATTTAACTAATTTTCTCTTTTTCACAATGTAGCCGGTGGTCGATCGCGATTTCTTTCTTGTAGGCCTTGATACGTAATTTATTGAGCCCTCATCTGATTTTAATAGATATTTAAAAGGTGGAGTCATTAATACTTGATTAATTATGTGAAGCCAAACCTGCCCCCTCCCCCTTTCCCTGGCAATTCTGATTAGCTAAACGCTATCACATGAGAGCCGGGTGCAAAAAAGGATTACGAATCTTCAGCAGTTGAAGATGTGCTTTCCTTTTCAAAGTTTAAGGTCACTCTTTACTTAGCAATTGTAAATGAATAATCTCCTCTTCTACCTCGTGTGTGTGTGTGTGTGTTTATTACCATTCTTCACTGTCTGTTTTAAGGAGGGGAAAGGGTGGTAAAAACATTAATTATATAGAAAGCCTTAAAAAGCTCTTCAAACACAAGTGAAAGCAACAACTCGCGGGCGGAGAGCCAAAATGACCTTGTCCATTCTAACCAAAGTGCCTAAAAATAGCATAATGGAGGCATTCAACGACATTGCAGTATGACTATACTATAATTGATATGAAGCTAATCCGCCATGTAGTTTTACCACAATCACTATTCCTGATGTGTTTATATCCAAGAAATGTCTTATAAACCTCGCACTAAAAATCCCGAAAGCAAAGAATATGGACAAAGTAACCTCTAACATTCTTCTTCTTCTTCTTCTTCATCTTCTTCTTCTTCTTCTTCTTCTTCTTCTTCTTCT
>NW_004797809.1:446281-451742 GCF_000002075.1 Aplysia californica
TATTATTATTATTATATCAATAACATTAATAATAACAACAACAACAATAATTGCAACAATGGTTATAATAATAACAATAACGATAATGGTGATAGTTCAACCTTCAGTGTCGGAGGATGAGCAATGCCTATGTAGAAGAGAATATTTTTTACTTAGCGAAGTATTAGAAATACGGGTCAAAAGGTTTTGTGGTCTCTGCAAAGGCCAATGAGACCAATTCTGACAGAGCAGAGTGTCACATTCTTGGGGCATTTAAAAATCTCATTTCCTTTCGCGGATGTGCGCAGCTTGAGGGCTCCCCTCTTGGCTTCAGCACTTCTTATTCGTGAAGCCTCAAACGACCTGTTGCCTACTTTGGCTGCTGTTCTCAAAGCAGGTCTGTCAGGAAATAGGCTCTCCCAAGTCGAAGGATTAAAGTTGAGAAAAAAACAAAAACGAAATAAGTGTTTAAAATACACCACCACCACCACCAACAACAACAACAACAACAGCAGCAGCAGCATAAACAACAAAATAAGTCAAAAACCAAAAACGCAAGTCACTACGAGTACAACCACATCATTCATGCAATCAAAAAGACCGTTAAACAGTGACTTTTTCCCCCAACAGCTGAAATCAGAATTGGGTTAGCACTCTTGTTGTGTTGAACTTCGTTTTGTTTTCTTCTCCAGACAGAGAGAAATATTATGGTGATATTGTTTTCAATGGGTGTTGGGGTGGAACTGGCAAGGGTGAACATATAAAAACATACAGGCAGCGAGAAGAGTCAACAAAAGTTATGGTATGCAATATATTATTATTATCATTTTTTTTAAAATGACCTTGAGTACGATGTTATGCTTAGATGTGTTGTTATTTTGTTGTAGGGGCTGTTGTTTCGTGGCTATTTTTTTAAGAAAGGGGGGAGGGGGTGCTTTCTCAAATATATAGATAATTTGTTTGGTTGTTGTTGTCGTTGTCGTTGTCGTGAGTAAACAAAAACGATCGCTAGTGCTGAAAACTAGCAAGAAAGACTTACCGAACTAACAAAAGGAATGAAGAGCAGTCGGATGAACAAACAAATTAACACACACAATTAAAATTTTGCGGAGTATGATTTTCAAGGTTATTTTTGAGTGGCCATATCTCGGGCGCCTCTTATCGTAGATGAAAGATTAGTGTGTCGATGAAGTAGAATTTATTTAGCTTTAGATTGGCTTGCTGTATGAGTGAGTGGCTCAAGGCTTTAACACGACGATTGGGTGAATACATTTTCAAGTTTCTTTTGGACGCCACGATATAAACAAATTAGCTGGGCCCCGTTCGTTGAAAGGAATGATAGGTGCATTACATAAACTGAAAGTCATTGACATGCTATATTTACACTCTACTGGAATGGAACTATAAATCCTGAGAGATGCAAAAAATAGAAGGTTTAAATATAGTGATGATTAGATTGATTCTCTGTTCCGCTTTCGTAGTTGTACACTCCAGATTTCCAAAGGCGTGGAAACAGCGCACATGGCTAGTGAACGGAAACCTCACTTGTTTACAATGACGTCTTAGAAGACGGACTTTCCCAAGGTTAGATCTAAACGAAACGAATGAAACACTGAAAATTAAACTACAGTGACTTCAGGCTCCCCCTTACAACTGTGCACCCTTTAAATGATTCTGAACCACCATTAATTTTGTCACATTAGAAAGTTAAGCGACGAACTTTCAAAAATATGTTTTGTATTGATACCAATCACAAACAAATCACCTCTGAGAATAGAGTATGGTCCCGTCATGGCTTAGCCGGAAGAACTTGTTGGGCGTGGTGATGGTGTGAACATAGGACGGTCCGCCATTTGTGAAGATGGTGTCCGGGTGCCAGATACGCTCCAGCATCTTGACGTTCAGAGACACATTAGCCACTCGTTCCACGCTGGCGTTGAAGGATAGGCGCCGGTCAGTCCATACTTGTCGAAAGTAGCAGTCCATGGAGTAGATCTATGGGTGGGAATATACGTATTTATCTGTCTATTTATCTGTTTATCGGTCTATCGATCGATTATCTATCTATCTATCTATCTATCTATCTATCTATCTATCTATTATCTATCAATCTATCTATCTAGACAGACAGACAGACAAACAGACAGACAAACAGACAGACAAACACACACAGATGCATACAGACACCCACAGACACACACGCACGCAGACACACACATATACACGGAAACATACAGAGACAAACACAAAGACATGCACGTACGCATGAATTCATACAAAGTGAACGAAAGAATGAGAAAAAGAGAGACGGGACTTCAGTGAGGATTCCCGTGTGCTTAACTGCACGTGTGAGTGAATGTGCATTTGAGCGTAAGAAGGAGAGAGAGGGGGTGGTTGGAGGTGGGGGTCTCGATAGGGAGAGGGGGAGATTTAGACGGGAAATGGGGAGAGAGAGAGAGAGAGAGAGAGAGAGAGAGAGAGAGAGGGGGGGGGGAGAGGAAAGGGGGGGGGGAGATGGAGAGAGAAAGGGAGAGAGAGAAAGAAAGAAAGATAGAGCGAGAAGGAGTGGGGGGGGGGGAAAAAAAAACCAAAAAAGGTCTGTTGTCGGTTCTTTTTATAGTTGTTTGTCTTCACATGATTGAAGCTATTTTGAGATTAAGTAACAGTTGTAGGTGGAAAATGGGGAGGGGTTAGAGGGGGGGGGGATCCCGAGCAATGGTGAGCCCGCAAACCCTTGCAACAACTTCCTTGCCGCCAGTGTTTACGAATCACACCTATGTCCAAGTCATAAGAAGAAGAAGACCGCGGTGTGAGAGGATTTTTTTGGGTGTGTTTTTTATTTTTTTGCTGGGGGGGTGATGAGGTTCTCGGTAAATTTGCCTAGACAGCGAGCAGACAGTCAAGAGGGAGTGAGAAGCAGTTGAAAATGCACATTGAGAGAGGGTGAAGGACACTCGTCTGTCAGGCCAGACTGGGCGAAGGAGGAGGACAGTGGTTGTGACGTCAGACTGGTCAAAGGTCACAGTTATTCGGAATAAACCAGCAAGTGAAATCGAGTGAAATAGAGAATGACAGAACTGCTGGAGGGGTGAGATGGAGGAATAGGGAGAGGATGAGATTGGGATTTGAAAAAGGTAATGAGAGAAGAAGAGAAAGAAAGGGATGGAAGCAGAATGGTGTGGGTTTAGAAGATATACTGGGTTAGGAAAGGAGGGAAAATGAGAGAAGGATGAAGAGAGGAAGATAAAGCAAGAGAAGAGAGAAAGAGAGAGAGTGAGAGAGAGGGGGGGCGAGACACACACACATACACACACAAACAAACACAGAGAGAGAGAGAGAGAGAGAGAGAGAGAGAGAGAGAGAGAGAGAGAGAGAGAGAGTGAAAGAGAGTGAGAGAGAGAGAGTGAGAATGAAAAAAGTGGAGAAGAGAGAGAAAAATCAAGAATGAGTCCAATTTTCTTTTTAGAAATCGACGATGAGTGGCGGGAAAAGAGAAGATGGATAGATGAAAAAATATATAGGACCTTTGGTGCCCTTAAGCCAAAAGGGCCAGCAAAACGAAATGCAGTTTGGTGAGTAAATCTACAGTGAGGTGCCGAGATAATGAGGTTTTTGAGAGGCAAACAAGACGAGCAGTGGCTTATGGCAGCTAGGTCAATGGGTTCATATCGACCACGAAACGGAAAAACAGGTCGGGGGTTGAGTAAAGAGAAGCACATCGGCACAAGAACAGCCATTTATAAATGGGTGGGGAAAGTAAGACAGAAAGACAGAAATAGAAGACGGGTAGAAAAGAAGTAGGACCTGCCAGTGTCGCCTTCTAAACATCTACATGGACGGCCGAAAGAACACCGGAATTGACAAAATAATATATAAACGAACTATAGAGTGTGAAAAATAGCTTTACTTTACTTTTATCCGCCGCTTATACCCTTTTGGGTGTCGCGGGAAGAAAAAGACGTCTCTCTGCCATCAGCCGGAGAGCTTGGATCATGAGGATGCCATGAGATTTTAGTGTTTCTCTGACTCTATCTATCCAAGTCTTTCTCGGTCGCCCTCTAGCCTTGTTGCCATTGAATTTTTTTTTATGTAGGCACGTTGTGCTTGATGGTAGCTTTGCAACAACAGAATATAAGGACATCAGTTGTTTTCTTAAAAGATGAAGACCAGCGTATACCAACTTTAACGATATTGTTCACTAGATCTAGTATGCAATTTGCTATTTTTGAAGGGCGGTGATCGGTCACCCCAACAGAAAGAGGTATTATTTAATGCCCGCTTAGAAATATGTGTCAAGACGCCATGGAATCAGGCGCTCGTCAACTTTTGGTCATGTGGAGTTATTGGTATCATCATATTTCTTGGGGGGGGGTTTTGTTTTCGATGAAAAAATTATCCATCTGTTTTCAATAGAATATTTCGAATTGAAGCAAGTGGGGTAACTTGTTTTTAGAAGTAAATTAGAGAGAAATTGGCTGCCAAAGTTTGGCGACTTCCAACGCTTTAGAGTCCATGGAATATGTAAAATTACGGGGGGGGGGATGTATGCCTTTATTCAACCGTTTTTGGTAAAAAGCCACGCAGCAATATCTTTTTAAATGGACATAACGTGTTGTGTCAACAACAAAAATTGCCAAACTGACGGGAAAATGGTTGTTTCTTGGATTTCACTATTTTAACGAACGCCTGATTTCACCACGATGCCTCACATATAATAAAGAAGGAGCATTCTAGCCTCGGGAAGGTGGCAAAAGTGGGCGCCTGGTATAAAAAGGTTGACAAGCACTTCAGTAAATGTATCACTATCAGACCATACCAGCGTGCTCATAAACTATCTGAAAGCGAATACAGAAAAATAACCATATAAAGGCGTTATAAGTACATATATAGGCAGTTATATGAAAGGGGTACCCATTTGCTGTTCTCTCCTTTATTGAATGAAGAAGACTTTTACCAGAAGTTTTAAAAAATTAGCTTTAGAAAGAAGTCCTCCCGAAGTAAAGGATTGTACATAATAAATTGTAAACGTTCTACGAATCCATCAACAAATTTGACAGCAAACAGGACGCGGGCTGCTCCGACCTTTTTGCGTCAGAGCAAACACGACTGAACAGATACAGTATCCCAGCACCCCCCCAGTCGTTACTTAATTTTAAAAAATAGTGTTACTCCACGCGAGAATTGAGTTAACATCTTTTATATGCAAACTTTTTTTTTTCTGCCAGAATTGGTCCCAATGACATTAGCAGAAGTCACTAATCTACTTAGTCCCGATTTCTTCTCTGTCTCTTTAAGAGAACTCTCATCTGCAGATGCATTGGCAACTCTCAAATGTTGAAGGACGAACTATTATGTTCTTATTCTTATTCTTATTTTTATTTTTTTTAAATATCATCATGATTATATCAATACCATTATCATTATCATGATTACTATATTATCATTATCATTATCATCATCATCGCCATCATCCCATCATCAT
>NW_004797809.1:453809-455674 GCF_000002075.1 Aplysia californica
GTGTGTGTGTAGCTTTTTTTAAATTGCGATTTATCTCTACATTTCGTTTTAGCACCATTCATTTCTTAATATTGATTTAGTTCTGCATTGCGATTTATTTATCTGCTTTCGTTCTTCATTTGGATTTTCGTTTTTAAATTTCCCAGCTGATTTCTTTAAATTGCGGTTTATCTCTTTAATAGGACCTTTTTCTTTATTGGGATATATTTCCTTGTTGTCACAGCTGACTCAAACTGTCTTGTAAGTTATTTCATTCTATTTTCCCAGCCAGAGTATACTTGTGCCAGCTTGGATAATATCATATGCTTGAGATTTAGTTTAGTATCTTTCTGTACGTGGTATAATGTCTTGTATTTATCGTTGTGTATGGGTATATCTAAAAGACGTTTTTTGTGTGCTTGGTGGGAGCTGTGGCCTGGCTTGCTACTTCATTCCTATCAAACATTTATCGTCCTTATCTTTCATCCTTCTTTTTTGTGTTAGTTGCTCTCTTGTAATACCTCTAATCTTCTACACTTAGTATGGCATAGTTGTGTTACGAGTGCCGAAGGACACTAAAACAAAAATGCTGTTTGTCGTGTGCTAGTGTGTATGTGTGGAGAGAGAGGGCGAAAGAGAGAGAGAGAGAGAGAGGGGGGGATGGAGAGAGAGAGAGAGAGAAAGAGAGAGAGAGAGAGAGAGAGAGAGAGAGAGAGAGAAAAGGGGGAGAAAATCAACAAGCCCGCTTTTATATACACCTGAAAAAGAAACAACAACAAAAATAAATAAACGAATAACTTTCCCTTTCTTCCGTTCCCTTGACCCCTCCCCTCAGAAACGGAGCACTCTCTTTACATTCATCACCAAATCTCTTCCACAACCCTCCTCCTTTCACTCCATCCATCTCATTATTCACTCATCCCATTACTCCATCTCCATCTATCCTCGCAAATACGACAAAGAAATTTATGTCCTTTTCACCCTAACCACGTCCAGATTTATCGGTTTAAATCGAATGCCAGATTTGCCCTACATCACACTTTCCTAACATCTTCCGGTATTGCCATGGCCAGCAACTGTTCAGTTTCGTGACGTTTTAGGTCAAGGGAAATCTCTTTCAGAGTGCGAGATCGGTTGCGGGGGGGGGTTGCTTCATCGTGTTGTCTTTTGGTTCATAGTTGTTTTATTTGTTGGTTTGTTAGCTAGTTTGTTTCTTTGCTTGTTTGTTTGTTTGTTTGTTTTTTTGCTTGTTTGCGTGTTTTCCACGTTCAAATTATTAGCTACAAGCCTCTCTTCTTATAAAATTATAGATTATAGAATCATGTGTGTTTGCCAGACGAAAGAAGTATAGAAAAATGGTCTGCTGCGTTCGTTTATGCCATTCCAGACTTTAGACAAGGTGTTGATAACAAGTCGCTACCTTAGAATTACAGCGTTCTATCTGACATAATATTTGGCCGTTTTGAGTTACTTGGACAATGAGGTCAGAAACTAAATGTTCTATCTGCTTTGTCAAAATCTTAAAATTATTCGGAGTCGTTATCGAGATATTCAAAGAACTGTATTCGAAATACCTTAAGCTAGTATCTGCGTTTGTTGCCATTTTTTGTCCAAAAGTTCCCTCAAAAAGTGGTAAAAGTTGCCCCAAAAGTTGCCATTAATTTTCAAGCTTTCAACTCTCTGTGACGACGTATATAGCAATATGTTGATAGAGGTAACAATCTAAAACACCAGGATTTCTTGTGCTCTGTTTCAAGCATCCAGGATATCATTTGTAGTCACCAATGAAGATTTCACAATAGAATGAAACCAAAATTAGAACTGCACGGGTAAATAACCATAAAAATTAACAAAAGTGGGAGCGTGTCCACCTATCCGAAGATTGG
>NW_004797809.1:459164-460145 GCF_000002075.1 Aplysia californica
CTTTGAATAATCTATGAAGCATAATACAGATCTTTCTGTGCTTCAATACATCTTTCCATTAGCATTTGTAAGGTGAATATAGCATTTCTGGTGCCCAACAATATAGTTCACTAGGCCAAAAAATTGTCTGCAGAAGTACGTACATTGCTTCAAATGGCGCTGTAGTCTTAGTTTTGAAGCTCTCTTTTATTTCTCTAGAAGGAGAATAGGAATAGCACATTTTGTTCGATTCGCTTTTAATGTTTTTCACACATGTAGTGTAACTCTGTTCGCACACTCCGCACTTTTTCGAAGAGGGCGCCACCGGTATTTGAGGACACTTTTTCAATTGGCTCAAACTGAGGAGTGAACTATCTTGTTATGTACTATCTTTGGTCACGGTTAGTTAACTCAGTAAAAACTGCTGGTATCGATACATAAAAAAGTCCATGAATATCGGGGGCAAATATCCTTGTATGGTAGTCTCTCTTCCCCTCTTTTCTCCATATTCACACACATTTCTGCTCCCTTTTCACTCGCATCAGTTGACAGAGCTAAAGGATGGTGTAAAAATCGAAAAAAAATTCAAAACTTGGACTTTCTTGCGTCAGCGAGGACCTTTTTTTTTTTTTGACAGTGACGATAATAATATGACGGCAGCTAGCGATCGTAAGTCTATGTAATGATGGGTCATTCAGTACACGTCATCCTCTGGACGAGAGAAGAGAAACTCCAGAGAATACTGTGTTCAAGGGGACGAAAATCCACGTCTCCAAAATGCACCTAAAAATAAACGCATACTCTCATTCCCATTCCTCACATTTGAAGGAGATTGACTTGTTTATTACCACTCCCCATCTTCTCTCCTCCCTTTCCTCTCCTCTCTCTCCACCCCCACCCACACACACGCACATACATAAATTAATTAGTCATTAATCAATTAATAATTAAGAAGAAGAAGAAGAAGAAGAAGAAGAAGAAGAAGAAGAAGAAGAAGAAGAA
>NW_004797809.1:461637-463040 GCF_000002075.1 Aplysia californica
AGAAAGAGATGGAGAAAGAAAGAGTAAGAGAGAAAGAGAAGAGACAGAGAGAGCGAGAGAGAGCGAGCTACAGAGAGAGAGAGAGTGAGTGCGTGCGTGAGAGAGAGAGAGAGAAAAGATGTGAGTTTAGAGTAAAAAGGGCAAGAGGGGTGAGAGGGATGGAGAACAAACACAGATAGCTCCTATCTCAACTCAGAAAAAGGTCCGAACGAGGTCAACTCTAGAGGAGCTAGGTCCAGTATCAAGATGCTCCCGTCTCAAATTATGCCCAAGCACGTAGGAAAACTCCTAAACAAATCAAAGGTCCGACTCTGTCAAGTGGATGTCCCGAAACATGTTTCATTAGAGCAAATTTGCTGCCAGCAGAGAGTTTGAGAAAGCGCTAATGCGTGTGTATCTTTCTAGAACCAGATTTTTTTTTCTCAACTTCAAGTCAAGAAATGTTTCTTATAAAGTCAGCTCAACTCTCTTCTTTTCCTTATGGGTATCAATCTAGACGTGAGGCCACTATTAATCTTTCTCTCGTGAGTGCAATTTAGAATACGCTCTAAGTAATTTCATCATAATATGAACATAATTATTATATTATCCATATGTATCTTAAAAGTACACTCAGAGTAATCTGGGTTAATATCTGACCATATTATTATACTGAAACATAAACACACTTCACACACACATACACAGACAAACAAACACATATTTACACACAGCCACGCACACACAAACATATACTATACGTACGCCTCACATGAACGCAGTCACATACACACACACGAACAAACACTCACGCACATACACACGCATAATAATACATACCCAGACTCCCAGACTTGTATAACTAGATGTTTTCTCTCTTTCAAAGTTTGGTATCTCCATGTTCTCTCTACTCCAACTACCCACCACCCCACCCCTTTCGGCCATTCTTCTTCCACCATATTTCAAATCAGAAACATTCTTTGAGCTTCGCAATATCTTTCAACCACTTGAGAGACTCACTCTCTTCATCGAATTGTCTCTGTACTTTCCCAACTTATCGCACCCTCTGACAGTAAATTAGATAAAAATAATATATTATTATCTGATTTATCAACAGCATAAGAATTCTTTCTGAAACGAGGCTTGCAATCCAACAAGATGCTATCAGAGGCACTGGGACGCCTATTCTATTAGCAGCATTATACTTGTATTTAAAACATTTTCCTCATTGTCTCATTCTTTGAAAAATGAATCCAGTGTGGGGAGAATCTTTATCAATTTTCTCGGTTTTCTTGCTGGGATGCGGTATCATTCTTTCAATCTCATCCCGGGATGGCATTGACAGACAGAGTCGACCCGACTTTTAAATGGTCAAACACACATACACACACACATACACACACATACACACATAGACACACACA
>NW_004797809.1:463373-464300 GCF_000002075.1 Aplysia californica
CCTCCCCACCGGAAATTTTTTTTTAAAACCCACAACGATAATAACAACAACAGCAGCAACAACAACAACAACAACAACAAATAACAATAATACCTACAAACAACAACAACAGTAACAACAACAAAAACAACGACCACAATAAAAACATAAACAACATCAACAACCCAAGGTCTCAAGTATTTCGAGAATTCTTGAAAAAAGCACAACTGGTCTAATCTCAATCTTTATCTAATAGCAGTTCAGAGCTTGAACGGGTCCTCAGAACACAGGCTTCTCTTACCTACTCCCAGAGCCTTGACAGCGCTTCCTCTTACATAGCTCAGCCACAATTGGTGAGTGGCAAAAGCCAGCAGGTCGCACGAACACTAAACTATGATGTGGCGTCGGTGGCCCAGTGGTTAGGCTACTGGATTCGGACTCGAAATTGGTCGCTATTAAGAAAAAATCTGTTTTGAGAAATTTGAAGGTAAAATTTTTGCCCCTTTTTTAGTTTCTTTAAAATACAAGGAGAGTTTTGTCTCTAACCGAACAAATATGCACACCAATGAAACCAAACTTCTCCTATACGTAGGGCAAAGCCCACTTTTGGTGTAGGTCAAGGTTTCTGAAGACCCCCGAAATAAGGGTTAGCGCGCTTGTCCTTAAAAGTGACCAATCGTGAGGTTGTTGGTTCAAGGATTTCGAGTCGCAGGCCCGACCTCGTTGTGTCCTTGGGAAAGGCACTTTACAAGAATACATGTATTATTATTTTCCTCACCTTACCCCCGTGGGGAATGAGTACCCGGCCAAAGACAGCGAAATATCTTATCATATTTATCAAATCTGTTAAGACTGTACATTCCAACTCGCAGTTAAAGATCATCAGCTGACAAAAAGAAATTTATTTCACCATCCATGAAACTTAAAACAATGGGTGAAAGGGCATTT
>NW_004797809.1:464400-465595 GCF_000002075.1 Aplysia californica
AAGCGCTCAGAGCCTGTGTACTTTATTCGGGGTTGAGCGCTATATAAATGTCATTTATTATTATTATTATTATCAGTGTGTTAGTGTTTTAGCGTCTATAGAAAGGCAGTTTGCTCGATATGCTTTCCAGGAAGTAGAGATTGTTTCAGAATGCTATCAGGTCTGCTGGGCTAATAGTATTATTATAGATTGTGAAGCGCATAGAGCTTCCTGTTGAGTGGGAATTTGCGCTATACAAACGACATGTATAATTATGTCAGGTAAGTTTTCTTCCTTTCTGTGGACCTCAGTTAGCTTGTCGACTGCCAGTTTGAGACCATTGTTTTAGGACGGAAATCACAACTCTCGTATTGATGTTGGTAAAAACGATTTTTGGCGCCTTTATTTACTTTTTTAAAGATGGATTTTCCGCCTACAGCGGCCAGGAACATTTTATTACAGCCTAACTAGAAGGTTCAAGTGCGTGGGAGATGTTGCTTGGATCTTGATTCTTTGATCTTCGACTACCGCGTCTGAGTCGATAAAAATAGATGTTGCCAGAATCGATAACTGTCATTCTAATAGAGCTAACTTCAAATTTTGTAAGCCTAATGGCTAGGACATCTAACCCTGAACATAACAATAACCCATACGCTAACGCCAACGCTGAATGCTAACACTGAGCAATAATTCAAAACGTAGCCTTACCCTAGCCCTTACCCTTATTCTTACCCTAATCCTAACCCTAACTGTAATCCCAACCATAACCCTTACCCTTACCCTAATCCTAACCCGAACCCTAACCCTGGATCCAACCCTAATTTTAACCGTAACCCCAACGCTTTGTCCTAAAAATAAAGCACTGTTGAACTTTGTTAGAATCCCCCTTATATCGAAAAAGTTAATCTGGTAGAAAATGCTCGTACTAATGCATCTAAAATTTCATGATTATAGGCTCCTATGTTGTCTCTGAGGTGGCATCACGATAGCTCTTCCGGGGTGCTTCCCAAATCACAGCGTTCGTTTTGCTGTTGAGAAAATGGATTTTGTATACAGAGAGTGAAGTGGAGGTCCAAGATCGCCCACGCCAGTCGGCAAGACACCGGACGAAGATGATACCTCTTTTTAGTTTAGCTTTAGTAAGAGTTTTACGGCACTTGCAACACAATAGGTCATATAAGTGCTGAAGATTTTATTTGGTAAGTGTTTTACAGTG
>NW_004797809.1:471263-473184 GCF_000002075.1 Aplysia californica
CCCCCCTACGTTGTTTCAGCACAGTATAAGTATGACATTGATAAATTAGCCCATTTACAGTTCTACTGTGCATAAGAACATGTTAATATCCCCCTTTGGGAATGGCCTAAAGACTCTTAAGTCAGTAGCACTGCTCTTTTGGGGTTAATACAACGTTGATCATGACGTCAATCACAAGAACTTTGTAAAGTCACCGCCTTTGTAAACGACGAAAATACGTTTCTCCATACGGGATGAAAACGAATTGTTATTGGCACTGCCATTTTCATTGTCAAGGAGAACTTAATTGTCGTTTCTGACAGAAACAACGAGTTGAACCGAACAACACAGCCTTTTGCAATGGGGTCTTCAAGGATGGTTCCAAGTTGCAGAATGAAGTGTCTAGCCTTGGTTGATTGCTTTGATTTAGTTTCTAGCAGAGGTGATAGCGACATAAATGCGACGTAGGTCTTCAGAGAAACAGCTCTGAGTCGAAGAAGAAGAGCGCCTGATTTGGATTTTAACAGTTAGCATGACCTCAATTGGTGTGGATTCCAATATAGATCAGACTTTTTAATGGTAAATGCAACTATACTGATGACAAAAAGGGTACACATTTTGATTGTGTATGAAATCTAGTCTTCTGAGTCTTTACGCTTTTCCTTTTATATGAGTAACTAGCTGAGTACCCTGCTTTGCTCGTGGTCGACGCCATGGCGTCATTGCTCCTACTGATCTACGCCGTGGAAGCATTTTACATCTACACAGATGTCTAGCCTTTCACAGTCACACCTGGCTTCTAGATCTATATTGCTTTAGATTAAGTCTACCTTGAATAACTCCTCCCTTGATCTACATTGATTTAGTGCATTGCTTTCCAGCCCTTCACAATCACAAAATACGGGTTTCGCCTTACACCATCATAAAAAAGCACTAAGAAAAAAATAATCCACAAAAGGGCTGCTACACTGTAAAAGGAACACGCCGATGTCTTCAGAAGCACAAAGGCAGTGTCTACAGCTTGTCCACTTTCCTCTGACAGACTTTAAAACAAATTTTAGCTCATTGACAAATTTACCTATGCCCACGAAACGTTGCATGGCATATCTACAGGCTAGCCAACAAACACATTTTTTTTTAAAACTTGATCCAGTAATGATTACGTTTTTCATTTTGGGCTATATATCAAAAACAATTCTTTGGATGCCTACACAGAATCACGTCTCCAGGTGAGTCTCGAAAATTACTCACCACGTCACTTGAATCGTGTTTCTCAGTCGAACATTAAAGAGCGGTAATGAACTTTGGTTGTGAAAGAGAGCTATCCAGATTTGTTTCGTTTCTCAGTAGAACAATCACAAAGGCCAAAGAAGAACGGGAACTTTTTGTCTAATATATTGTTCTAAATTCAGGAAATGAATAAATAAAAAATCGGGCTCCGTCATAGGGACCTATCTATCTTTTTCCAGGTACTTGCCAACTTTCAACTCTGTAGATGTCGTGGTTTTATGAGGAAAGTGACACATGTGTTTCCAAGTTGCCAAATATATAATAGATATTAAGCACTCTAAAAGTAGGTCATGTTATAAAAAATAATTTTGATGCTTCAGTTCGTGTTGACAGTACCCACGTCAATAAATAGAAAATTGGCATTTTTCCCGAAAATGAGATGCATTTTAATTAAATTTAAGTTTGCGTTTACTAAAAGCCGCAATCAATGGCACACAAGAAAGGTAGAGGTTTAACTCAATATCAGAGAAACCAAGCTATCGGCATGTTCTGCTCGTTTCTGTTATTGCTAGGACAATCAACGTCTTCCACGATACCCCCTTTCTCTCTTCCTCTCCTTCTCTCACTCTACCTCACATCGTATTTCCATCTGTCTCTGTCTCACCCTGTCTTTCTTTCTCTCTCTCCGTGTCTCTTATATTATTTTCTCCCC
>NW_004797809.1:473987-476247 GCF_000002075.1 Aplysia californica
TCTCCTACTACCCCTCTCTATCCCTTTCTTTGTCCGGATCCTTTCATACCCGATACTCAGACCACCACCGGATCCTTTCACGGCTGACGTTGAGACAACTTCCCACCAGTCCCAGTCTGTCCCCACTAGCTCGTGCCCATAGTATTATTACAGCCACAAACTATAACAATTCACAGATAGATCTACTGTTTCTGCCAGAAAAACGATTCCCTCTCGCTCGCCGGTAGACTGGGAGTTTTTGCTCGCAGTCAATCAGTCACAGATTGAAATAAAATAATGACCAATAGCTGGTCTTAATTACAGTCTTGAGGCATATTATGGGAAACATGTGAGGTGAGAACTGTAACGTTTTTGTCTACTCGAACAAGCCTAAGAAGATAGAACTTTCTAGTTCCAACGCATGAACTATTGACTCTTTTGCTCTTTTTCGTGTTACATGTTTATTTTGGTGTTTTTCGGCGCTTGCAATTGCATAAGGCCATATAAACCAGTGGGACACATGGTAGGAATTAATTTTGAACTTTGCCTGGCTGGTGGCCGAAGCCTACTTTTATCGAATTTAGAACCATCAAGGGATCTTTTACGCGCGCATCTTGCACACGGGACCTCGCGCATCTTGCACACGGGACATCCGTTTCGCCGTTATTCAAGAAGGCTAGGTTTCGATCTTACTTACCCTAAAATCAGGGGTGTGGCTGTAAGATAGCAATCAGAAGTAGACAAGGGTAGCAGTAGAAAGAGTCAGGGGTTCAGAGTGGGGTGGGGGCAGGATGGGTGTGGGACAGAAAGTGGAAATGAAAGCAGATGCCAGAACATGATTTGGGAGGCGAAAGGACATGAAAGGAGAAAATTTTAGAGAAGAAAATGTTTCGTCGCTGTCAAGTTTCGAACCCCGGACCTATTGAATAAAAGTCTGAGTCTGTCCCCACTGGCTCGTGCCAATGGTGTTATTACAGCCACCAACTAGAACAATTCACAGATAGATCTATTGTTTCTGCCAGAAAAACGATTCCCTCTCGCTCGCCGCTAGACTGGAAGTGTGATCGTAGAAAGTTTGCTCGTAGTCAATCAGTCATAGATTGAAATAAAACAGTGCCCAAATAGCTGCTCTTAATTAGTCTTACGGTGTATGGGATACTCGTGAGCTAAAAAGCTTCTAGTTTTAACGGCATGAGCTATTGCCTGTCTTGCTCTTATCTATCTCTCTTTTTTTTTTCCTTTTTTTGGGGGGGTAAGTGTTTTACGGCCCTCGAAACTGTATAAGGTCATATGAGAGGGAGGGCACACCAAACATTTTTTATTAGTATGAAATTTGGAATTTTGCCCGGGAATCGGCCGAAGTCTACTCTTATCGATTTTAGACCACCAACGGATCTTTAACGTGCACAACTAGCTCACAGGACCTCCGAGATTTTTCGCCCTTGTCCGAGAAGGCTAGGTGTACATGTAGATCTTTCCTACCAGAAGACCAGGGGTTTGGCTGAAAGACAGCAGTAAGAAGGGGCCAAGGAGAAGTAGTAGAAAGGCTTCAGAAAGAGTCAGGAGCCCAGAGGAGGAGGCAAAGGATGTGAGGGGGAGGGGCGGAAGAAAGTGGAGACGAAAGCAGACGACAGAATATTGTAGAAAAGAAGGAAAGAAGGTGAAAGGAGACACATTTTTAGAGAAGAAAATTTTCCGTCGCTACCCGGATTCGAACCCGGAACCTTTAAAAGAGAGGCGAACACCTTAACCTCTAGGCCACGAGAGCCCCCTTATTCATCTCTAAAAGTTCGCCTTTCACCCCCTTTCCTGCTCTCTAACCATGTTTTGTCGTCTGCTTTCGTCTCTGCTTTCTGCCCCACCCCATTCCCTCTCCTCTTTGCCCTCTCCTCTGGGCCCCTGACTCTTTCTGCAACCTTTCTCATTGTACTGCTACACTCCTTGGCTCCTCCTTACTGCTGTCTTTCGGCCACTTCCCTGATCTTAGAGTAGGTAAGATCTAATTCCTAGCCTTCTCGGATAATGGCTAGAAATCTCGGAGGTCCCCTGCGTTTGACGCTCACGTTAAAGATCCCTTGGTGGTCTAAAATCGATAAGAGTAGGTTTCGGCCGCCATCTGGGTACATTTCAAAATTAATTTCTAACTAACTTTTAATGTGTCCCGCGCGCTCATAATACCGTATGCAGTTGCGAGCGCCGTAAAACAACAAAACACAAAAACTATCAATCTATCTATCTATCTATCTATCTATCTATCTATCTATCTATCTATCTATCTATC
>NW_004797809.1:477550-479488 GCF_000002075.1 Aplysia californica
CCCCCATCCCCTTTTTTCTCTCCTTTTCAAGCAATAGAACAGGATGCTGCTTTAAAAACCCACAAAAGTTTAGTTTTAGTATTTGTAAGAGTTTTGCGGCACTTGAAACATAATTAGGTCATACAAGTGCCAAGGACTAGAGGAGGTGTCACTAGAGAGTAATATACAGAAAAAAGAAAGAGGAGAGATAGTGACGAAAGATGTTTGATAGAAAAGAAGAATAAAACCACACCAAAGATCCCACCAACGACCCACGAAAAAAAACCAAGATGCCGTGAGGATTAAAAAGAATATAAGAAAACTACAACAAACCTGTGACTATATAAAAATGCAATGGTATGTGTTTAACGCCCCTATCAACACTATTAGGTTATTTAAGGAGCGGGACCTCCGAGTTAAACGTCCATTTCCGAAAGGACCGAGCCAAGTGGGAAATTCGTGTAAAGTGCTTTTCCCCAGGACACAACGTCGGACTGACCTGAGGCTCGAACCTGTGACTATATGACGTCTTAAGGTTTAACGCCACTTTCAATATTGTAGCAATCTGAACATACTGTGAGACTTCCTGCTTTATTGCCATTTCCGATAGGATTTCGTCTAGAAAAAATGGAGAGCCTTGAAAATGCTACAGTATAAAAACATAGTTCAAGAGCCTCACATTGGGAATTCGAACCAAGGTTATCCCCATGGTAGCCCAAAATGATACCAACTGACATAGGGGTGTGCCCCAAAAATACCTCAAGCGCCTCTTTCCCAACCACCAGAAAAAACAGAGCCAGAGATCTCATGTCAAAGAAAGAGGACTACTAACTATTCATCAAAATCTCCCCCCCCCCTTCCCCCTCCCACTCCCACACACACAAGTTAATTATAACTGTAGACCAGGTACCAAAACCATATTTCTAGAGAAGAAGTACACAGACAGGCAACTAAAGACCATCAATGTTTCCATCATCTCCCAAAGTCTCTATTATCCTCCTCCCTCTCCCTCTCCCTCCCCCACCCCCAAACCCTTACAACTTCTCTATCACCGGTTCCTCTTCGCTTTGTTCATTTCCAAAAGGCCACTTCCCCGAATCATCAATCCAAAATATTATTACCCATCTCATTCTCTCGTCCATATTCGCCGTATCGTTTCCCTGGCCCAATCATTATTCTGTCGGAAGTTCTTAACTGAAAAGCTGCAATGGCGTGTAACTCAAGGGAAATAACTCAATCTACGGCGGTGTCAAGAAAATTCCCTCATTCTTATCACTAGCAAATTTCCGGCAGAGAAATTTTCATCGCTGATAGCTGACATTGAAAAGTGTATTTCTAGGGGGCGATTGTTGAATTTATTTACAAAAAAGTAATGTCATGGTTCTTTCTGCACACCCCCACCCCAAACCAACCACCATAGTGACCCGCCGCCTTTTCCCAGTTTGTCATCTTTAAATGAATATTTTTATTAGTTAGTTTACATAATATTAATCTAGTCCCTGACTTATCGTTAATATTGTTTAATTAACGGAGACACCTACAGCTGTCTCGGTTTAATTAATCGTTGCTGTTGATGTCGTTGTTGTTGCTGCTGCTGTTGTTGTTGTTGTTGTTGGTGGTGGTGGTGGTGGTGGTGCTGCTGCAGTTGCCTTTATTGTTATTGTCATTGTTGTTGCTGTTTTTGAAATAACTACTGCTGTGAGACAAAAACCGTAGTGGCCAAACTGTGCCCGAGACAGTTTAGAATTGCGATAACGGTGAAGTGAACTAGAATGGGACAGGCAAGGCAGGACTAGATCTCTATCTTTTACTACTCGTGAACAGACGTACAGTATTTTTAAACACACAAAAAACTAACTAAAACAAACCCAAAAGTCCTGCCCCAGGACCGTTGTTTTGAAGGCAGAGCACGAGTTGTCCGCTAATATATTGCTAGGATAAGGATTTTTCGGGTGGGGG
>NW_004797809.1:480893-482101 GCF_000002075.1 Aplysia californica
GAAGCGATTTGTTGATACTTCTGTCATTATCACCAGAATCGTTATATTTAATCTCCCACCGTTTGTCGAATAACGGTTAGGCTCGTAGTCAGACAGACTCAAGTACGACACCTCATGTTTTTTGTGTTCTTGTTTTTTTGTTTTGCTTTGATTTTTTAGGGGGGGGAGAGAGAGAGAGAGAGAGAGAGAGAGAGAGAGGAGAGAGAGAGGGAAGGAAAGAGGGGAGGGGGTGAGAGAGAGACAGACGGATAGACAGGCAGACAAACAGGCAGATAGACAGACAGACGGACAGACGGGTAGGTAGGTAGGTAGGTAGGTAGGTAGATAGGTAGGCAGCAGACATAATAAGATAAAATACAGGGATGGCGGGAAAGGAGGGGGGGAGAAAGAATTGATGGACAGTGCCAAGAGGAGAGGGAAAGAGAGATGAGAAGAAAAAGAAAGGGGTGTGGGGAGATAAAGAGATTGGGGGGTCTGGGTTGGGGAGGTAGATACTACGACAGAACAAAGGGTCAGCTGGTTAGTTGGTGAGTTGTGGATAATGATAATGACAATACAATGTTATGTAAATGTCTATGTATCCATTTATGTATTTTGTGAATTGCAGTGAATACATTATTTTATTCTCATTTCGTGACGATGTGTAATCGTGTGCGTGTGATAAGCAGGGGTGTGGCTGAAAGACAGCAGTCAGAAGAAGCCAAAGAGTAGCAGTAGAAAGGCTGCAGAAAGAGTCAGGAGTCCAGAGGAGGGGGCAAAGGAGGTGAGGGGTTGGGGCAGAAAGAGGAGACGGAAGTAGACGACAGAACATTGCCAGAGAGCAGGAAAGGAGGTGAAAGGAGATAATTTTAGAGAAGAAAATGTTTCGGTCGCTACCCAGATTCGAACCCGGGACCTTTGAATGAGAGGCCAACACCTTAACCTCTAGGACACAAGAGCCCCCGCTGACTTGTTTGACAGGGTAATCAAAGGGTGACAAAGAACCAAATGGAGATGTCACACAAAAATTGATTTCCAACATTAGGAGAATATTATAAGCAAAACTTCTTATTCGAGCCGGAATCACTGAGTTGCGAATGAAAACAAATCCTCTGAATTCATATTGTATGTTCAATTGCAAAAATAGTAGGAAAAATGTCTAATAAAATATTTATGCCCAGTTTGGGTAAAACATAATCATAACTGTTAAATGTGCTGACTGGTTATTG
>NW_004797809.1:482201-487397 GCF_000002075.1 Aplysia californica
TGTGTGTGTGTGTGTGTGTTTTATTTTTGTAAGTGTTTTACGACGCTCACAACGGCATAAGGTCATTTGAGCGCGCGGGACGCATGAAACTTTTTTTCAGTTGGTAGGAAATTTTGAATTTTGCCTGGGTGTCGGCCGAATCCTACTCTTATCGATTTTAGACCACCAAGGGATCGTTAACGAGCGCAACTTGCACACGGGGTCTCCGAGATTTTTCGCCCTTGTCCGAAAAGTCTAGGTGTAGATCTTTCCTACCTGAACATCAGTGGTGTGACTGAAAGGCAGCAGTTAGAAGGAGCCAAGGAGTAGCAGTAGAAAGGCTGCAGAAAGAGTCAGGAGTCCAGAGGAAGGGGCAAAGGGGATGAGGGGTGGGGGCAGAAAGAGGAGACGAAAGTAGACGACAGAACATTGCCAGAGAGCAGGAAAGGAGGTGAAAGGAGACAATTTTAGAGAAGAAAATGTTTCGGTCGCTACCCGGATTCGAACCCGGGAACTTTGAATGAGAGGCCAACACCTTAACCTCTAGACCACGAGAGCCCCCGCTGTCTTGTTTGACAGGGTAATCAAAGGGTGGCAAAGAACCAAATAGAGATGTCACACAAGAATTGATTTCTAACATTAGGAGAATAATATAAACAAAACTTCTTATTCGAGCCGGAATCACTGAGTTGCGAATGAAAATAAATCCTCTGAATTCATATTGTACGTTCAATCGCAAAAATAGTAGGAAAAATGTCTAATAAAATATTTATGCCCAGTTTGGGTAAAATATAATCATAACTGTTAAATGTGCTGACTAGTTATTGGTCTCAAGATTTTTTACACTAAATTTAAGTAAAGCTGTGAATACACAAACAAAAACGCAAAGAAGCAGAGATGACGATTCTTCAAGTATTATAATGCATGACAATTATCAATCTGATTTTCAGTTTGACTGTTTTTGTCTAGCCTTTCGCGGGCAGGAACCAGTGGCATAATCGAGGTCACGATCTGATTTTTAAAAGTCGAGGGAAAAAATACTAGCATTCACAGCAATCATGAGATTATAAGGAATTAGTTCCCCGTACCTTTGTGAGGTAGACTCGACCAGTCTAATTGTTAGCTTAATTAATAATGAGTGATTGTGGCTGCTCATAAAAGTTGCCCGAAAGGGGTGAACAGGGTCGTTATGTGGCCACGAAACAGTTTTGAGTGTTGTGCACATAATACCTTCACCTCTTTGGGGTAGACTCTGTCAACTTTATTCAAAGCTTACATTATCAGTGCTTGTGACTGCTTATAGGGTGGCCCGAAAGGGGTGAACAGGGTATTTATTTATGTGGCAAAGAAACAGTTTTGAATAGTGTGCACATTGTCCAGTGGTGATTATGAACGTCTATTTGCATTTAATTTATGAGGCCTACGTCTTCGGGTACATTTGACTGCTACGGTATTCCAAAATAATTACAAGTAGGAAGGGAAGCAGTGATTATTTGATTAAATAGACGTTTCGCCACTGCCAGCAAGACACAATTAATTAATCGTGCTTCTTGGCTATCTTTTTTAAGATGGATAGTTCAAAAAGCCTACAAATTAAGTGTTTCAGTGTTAATTCAATTCTGTATTGATTTGCACGTCTATTTTCATTGAACCTCGATGTGTTCTTTGCAATACATGAACATGAAACAAGCGCGCATACATACACACACACACACACACACACACACACACACACACACACACACACACACACAAACATACACACACATACACACTCAAACACATACACACAAACACACAGACACACAGGTCCACATGTAAACGCACACAGACACACACCAAACTCATATTATTCACACACACACACACACACACACACACACACACACACACACACACACACACAAACACACACACACACACACACACACACTTTTTGAAACAGCAAAATTATATTCTGTGTATTATGTTTATGCATTATAAAATGAGCTCCTACTTTGGAGTGGGGGTGGTATGAATTTTAAGATATATGTAAGAAATGATTAAATCAATTTTATTGTATTAATATTATTCAAATACATTAGTGTACGCGCTTAATTTTTTGTTCTTTGTATTTTTCTTTTTTAAAGATTCTCATAGAGTGTAGCTGTAACCGTATTAAAATCCATATTCGGTTACGTTATTCGAAGTTCACTCACTGACATTTACGCCAAGAGAAGATTGAAATCGGATTATTCTAAAGTTTCTGCGAATGAAATCCGGTCCAGCCAGACATCTTCAACAACATCATCTGTTGGGCAGCCTAAGCCGTTTATATTTACCCAGATTTATGGCGTTTTGGGGCTCACGTTTTTTCTTGTACGTGGAGAAATACCGGATAAATCTTGGAGATAAAGGGTAATGAAATCTCTGCTGCTTCGGTTTATTCTCATTCGTATTCCATTAACTCGAAGAGAACCGGTGGGTGGTTGGCGGGTGCTCTTGTGTGGCTTGCTCCTTATTCTTTCCTATTGGACGTCTGTCGTCCTTATCTCTCCTCCTTTTCTGTGTGTATGTTATTCTTTAGTAAAACTTCTAATCTTCGGCACTTATAATATAACCACAATTTTTGTGAAGTTCACTCCCTCACATTTACGCCAAGAGAGGATTGAAATCGGACTATTCTAAAGTTTCTGCTTTTTACTGAAACTAGACTAAACAGGGAACACAATAGGTTTTATTCTGGACAGTCAAAGATCTTGGTAGTCTGTTAATGTTTTAGCACCTATAAATGGCAGCTTGCACTGTATGCTTCCCAGGAAGTTGAGATTGTTTCATAACGCTATCAGGTCTGCTGGGGTAATAGTACAGATTGTAAAGCGCATAGAGTTTGCTCTTGAGCCGGTATTTGTGCTATACAAATTATGCTATCTAATATTATTTTTACAGTGTGCGTAGTGGAAACGCCAGGCTCTCCGCCGTGGCAGAATAATAATATGATATTCGGAGACGTCTCCGGCGAGCACCGAGAAACTATTCGGAGACGCACTTCCGCACACTGAGGCACTGCTTTGGGGGGGTCAAACTGAGTATTATTTGCTGCAGATCACACTTTTAGCCCCTAAAACATTGGCAAATCAATAACTTTCAAGAAAATGTGAAACTAAACTGCAAAATATCAAATGATGGGTTAAAACAGGGGGGCATGCCTGTAACCCCCATATTTTTTTACTTGGTCTAGAGGCACAAAGCATTTTGATTAGTCTATCTCCGTCGGAGCTGTCTCCGAATAAATACTGCGGTCCGCCGTAGAACGAGGAGCACACGAAGTAAAATCAGAGTCTGCACATCTATTTCCTCTATCACTTATCTTCGTATTTCTGTTCAGATGCAGTCGTGCGCTCAAATGTCCTTCTTATGCAATTGCGAGCGCCGTAAAATATGATATTGTGCTTTCTTCTCTTTAAAATGGCCTCTACCTCGAGACATTTATTCGTTCATTATTCTAAATATTGAGCTCATTTATGCTACCCCCCCCCCGAAACAAACAAGTGACAAGCAAAAAACAAAACAAACAAAGAAACGACCAAAAAAAAACAACAAACAAACAACAAACACAACAACAACGACAAAAAACAAATAGATAAAGCAACAGAATGAGCGAACGCCTTGCTACCGTATTCATATCTTCTTTAAGTTTTTTCCAGTGCAAGCTGCGGATTGCACGCGCTCAAACATTAACAAACTGAAAAGGTTTTTCGCTGTAGCCTGGTACTCATTCCCGTGTGGATGAAGTGAGGAAAATGTGTGTAAAACCAAAGATCGTACATAACAAGATGGTCCACTCAGCCAAAAAAAGTGTCCGCCGGAAGTCCGATCATTGCTTCAGATGGCGCTGCAGTCTGTTTTGAAGCTCTTTTTCGTTTCTCCAGAAGAAGAATAGGAATAGCACCTCCTTGCGTGCGCAGATCGACTGCTGTTCATCAGTTGTTCTGGTTCTTTCAGTGCGGAGTTTTAGGGTTTTAAAAAAATATTATAATGACCTCTCACCTCTCATTCTAAAGTAAAAATTAAACGAAAAAAACAGTCGCCTCTAAGCGTTACCATTTTTAAACAAACGTTCTTCCGAAATTTGAATTCTTATTTATTCAAAAACTTGTTGGTTTCACTTTGATTTATTTCATACAAATAGGGTAACTCTGATCGCAAAGGGTGCGCATTTGCGAAGAGGGTGCTTCCGAATTTTGTGGAGACTTTTTTAATTGGCTCAAAGAGAGGAGTGGACCATCTTGTTATGTATGATCATTGGTAAAACGCCCTTTTCCCAAGGACACAACGTTGGGCCAGGGACGGAATTCAAACCCACGACCTTACGATTGAGAGTTCGAAAATCCAACCACTAGGCCACCGACGCCACTGAGCTGGGTTCAAGGAATAATACAAATATCTGCCGTCTTACCCTGCCTAACGGGCTACATTTGTCTGAATTGACTTTCTGTTTCTGAAAAAAGAGAAGCTGATAGCTACTTTCCTCAAAGCATCATTTTAGTGACGTATTTCCGGTCATTGCACTGTCTGCCCTTTCTCCTGTTGTTCTGAAGCCCCTTGTCCGTTCCCTTTTTGCTTTTACACGAATGTGAGATCTCGTAGGGATCAGTCAACTAAATACTTCGTCACTTTTAAGGACAAGCGGGCTAACCCAGATTTCGGGAGTTTCCAGAAATCTTGACCTGCACAAAAAGTGGGAGAAGTTTGGTTTCATTGGTGTGTATAGTTGTTTGGTTATAGAGAAAACTCTCCTTGTCTTTTAAAGAAACTGAACAAGGGGCAACTTTACCTTCGATTTTCTCAAAACAGCATTTTTTGGGATAGCCCCCTTGTGCTTAAAAGCGACCAATTGTATATGTGTGTGTGCCGTTGTGAGCAAAATAGGTGAGGCAAATAAGTTATTATGTAACCCTTTTAAAAGGGAACAGATCGTTGTCCAAGTCGTTGTAGATGTATGGTAGGTAATCTTCTCTCTGGCATTCTCAAAGAAAAAAAAATGTCCCAAATAATTATATTACTATCTTCTCCTCTCTACTGTCATGTTGATATCTCCAATTCTCCAATCCCAGATCTTTCCAACTCTTCCTTCTATGTGACAAATTCATTCCACTTTATAAATAAAACTATCGAAAGGAATTTTGTTCGAAAGCGTATTATTAATATTCAATTAACTGCTTTGGATGCCGCCCC
>NW_004797809.1:489968-490886 GCF_000002075.1 Aplysia californica
GGGGGGCTAACCTGACCGCTCGGTACATAAAGTTGTACTTTCCTTTTTCATGGCTTAAAAACGTTGTATTCTTTTTACTGGTTTGGATATTGGAACAGAATTGTCATAGAAACTCAAAACTCGTCACTGAATAATAATCTTTATCGGTGAAAATGAAGAGATTCTCAGATATTTGAGAGGTGTAATTCACGTGAAATTGAAGATGAATTGAAGATGAATTTCGCTTTACTTTTTATAGTTCAAGTTTTGCCTATCAAAGGAAATTGTTCATTCCCCTGGTCCTACCTCAGCGGGCAGCGAGAGAGAAACGAAAATTGTGTGGCATTGTAGTGAAATCAGGCGCTCGTCCATTTTGGTGCATAATATGGATTCATTGATATCATCATAGAGCCGGAATAGTTAAGATGCTTTTGATTTTTTTTTTTTTTCATACTCATTTACCTTGACTAGAAGTCGAAATATTTGCGATTGAAGGAGATCGCCTGGTTTCAGGGTTAAAATTACTGAGAAAAAGGCTACCAAAGTTAGGTGACTTCCATAGCGGTAGTGATCTTGAAAACTGCGAATATAAATTTGTTTATGTCTTTGATCAACAGGTTTCAGTAACACCAACACAGAAATGTGTTTGTGTTTTCAATTGGACATGAAAGGTGTTGAGTCGGAAAAGACAGTTTGGTATATATTGCCGAATGGCTGGGAAATTGTGCGTTTCTTTGATTTCATTATTTTGACGAGCGCCTGATTTCATCATGATACCACACGAATAATAAACGAGACACGGTGGATGGAAAGTGCCTGATTGGAAGACAGAGAGGAGAATGAGGGTGATAGAAAAGATATTGATTGGAAGACAAAGAAAGAGAAGAAAAAAAAAAGAAGATTTGCTGCTATGCTCGTGTGTCTGTGAATATGTATGTG
>NW_004797809.1:494034-497856 GCF_000002075.1 Aplysia californica
ACACACACACACACACACACACACACACACACACACACACACACACACACAAACACAAGTATTTATTGCACATAATGCTTTCTTCAACCAGCGCCAGATAGCAGATAACTTGACAGAATTATCAGGGTTTTTTTCCTCACCCCTCATAATGATCAAACTCGGCCTAGAGTTAATTATTTAAATTGTGCGCATAAACAAACTGTGTCCCATGTCTAGACACCAATGATCTGCATAAGTCTAAGCCAAATCGTACTAAAGGGAAGGAATTCACCCTCTTTGTCTCAGACGCATTCTATGAGACTTGTACCTTCGTTTCTGTACCAAAGATTGGTCTGCATAGTCTGAATCACCCTCTGTTTTATGAAGAGTGCTGTAAGCTACATGGGTAAATTTGACTAGTAATAATAGTATGTCTCAATTGTTGCAATAAGACCCATCTTCATCTAAATAAAATTTGTGCTGTCTTTGAATTTCATGAAATGTCGTTGACACTATCCAAGAGAACCACCTGTTTAAGATGATCACATTTTGGCCTCAACAGTGGACGGTCGTTGTATTGGTCAAGCTCAACAATATATTTGCAAAATTAAAAGCGTTTTTCAAATGCCAAATCGGAAACAAATATCAAGCATCATGGTTCACCACTTACCATTTAATTTAATCAATCACTACTGGTGGTTGGCGGGCGGGTGCTCTGGTGTGGTTTGCTCCTTCTTTCCTATAAAAAATCTATCGTCTCTATCTCTCCTTCTTTTTGTGTGTTTGTTGCTCTCTTGTAAAAAGTAAAAGTAAAGTTGTTCCCGCATTCGATCCGGACATTGGGGATTGCCTTGTTAGTGAGACAACTTCCTGGGCTTTCGGCATATTGTGATAGGGTGGCTAGTTCCTTTCCACGCCGCCATTAATTCCTCAACTTGAAGTCAGGTAACCATTACTGCTGGGTGGGCAGGAGGGGGAGAAAAAAATTCCGTGTCCGAACCGAGGCTCGAACCCGGACTTTCCGCTTCAGAGACGAGCGCACTAACCGCTCCGCCACCGCACCCTCACTCTCTTGTAACCCCTCTAATAGTCGGCACTTAAATGACCTTATTGTCTTACAAGTGCTGCAAAGCTCTTACTAACAGTAAATCAATCACTAAATTAAAAAAGGACTTAAACTGAGGTCCGACTCACCTCCAAAATCTGGGCGGAGTCTCTTGTCGTACCCCATCATGAGCATGTTGAGCAGATTGGTCACGTTACTTCTCAGCTGCTGCACGCGGACCGGTTGAGCGCTGGAGTTGGCCACTGATGACGTCACGTGATTGGTGGGCTCAGAGACATGCGTGAACTCTGACACACTTCCGTTAGAAGAAATGAGTGTCGGCTGGGGATTATTTGACCCTGACTGACCGGGCTCAGAGTGGATTAGTTGAGGATTCTGGAAGATTTCCTGTTGATTGGAGCTTGTACGTTTCTCATTGAAAAGGGCAGTGTCGTTTGAAGAAGCTTTTTCTTGATGTTTATTATCATCCTCGGGAGTATTTTGATTTAGTGATACTGTAGAGTTTAGCCTGAAATATCCCGTTCCCAAATTACTTGATGCAGCATTTTTTGTACTTGCGTTCCTAGGTTCAGCTTGTGTTTGTGATTCTGTATGTTCTGTATTGTTTCGCTCATTACCTCGTCTTCTTTGTACACTGTACGTGTTCGTTAGTGACAACTTTGTACTATCCTTCTTTGTAACGACCGACACATCGCGTGAGTTTTCCACCGTTTGTCGGTGTGAACTTAAAATTCTATGAGACTTGTGCCTTCGTTTCTGTATCAAAGACTGGTCTGGATAGTCTGAGCCACCATCAGTTTTGTGCAGAGTGCTGTAAGCTACATGGGTAAATTTGACTCTATTTCTATTCGATGAAGCGTCCATAGACGTGTCAAAAGTGACAGAGTGATCTTTTTCTGTATTTCCGTATTTCTGAACTGGTGTTTGAGAACTTTGTTTCTCAATGAACGAGTTTTGTTTGTTTGTTAAAGGGCTATGAGTGCGGTTGATTAGAACTCGATTGTTCTTATATTTTTTGGAAGAATCGAAACCCCCACTTCTGCCTGTTACCTCTTCAGAGTAATCAGAATGGAATAAGGAATCGCTAGAGGAATCTGTTGCACCGACTCTAAACCCTTTAAGGATATCTTTCATCGTAAGATTTAAGTTGAAAGTTTCACTTTCGTTGTCGTAATCCATTGCAGAGTCTTCGAAATCCTTGGAAAGCCCCGATTGCTGTTTTTCTCCGAAATCTTTGGCGTTTCTGTGGTGAGGGGAATCCCCTTTCTCTGTGTCAGGGTCACTTTGTACACACAACAAGGGCCCGGCAAAAAGTACACACGTAGCAATTGTACACACCACACCGACAGAACTTGTGAGCATGTGGCCTACCTGGGATACCGTGCTAAGGTATCTTAACTTCTGCTTCTGCATTTCGCATCGGTTCCAATTAAATTCTTGAACTTTTAGTCACTGCTGTGAGCTGAGGAGAAAAAAAAATATTTTTAAATAAATATTTCTTAATGCGTGCTTTTCTTTAGACAAAGATATCAACCTATTATTTGCTTTCTACAAAGCCTTCATTGAAGTCCTCTTACCTCACTAAATTTGATCAGCACGCTAAAGGTGAAAATAATGAGAAACCATTAGCTAAGGGAGACAATTGTGTTACAGCATGGTGGAATCAAGGGCACGTCTATTTATGGGCCTATAGAGTTATTTGTGTAATCTTAAAGCCTGTGTATACGTCTTGCTTTTTTACGAAAACAAAATATTAATTTATCCAGAACAATGGTCGAGATATTTGAGAATGAAGGAGCAGGGGGTCAGTTTATGTTAGAAGTAAAATAACCGAAGAGTTTGACAAATGTTTAATGTACATAAAGAAGTCTGTTATCTCCACGTTAATTGTCTTCCTCCTTCACTTACATTACTTTACGGTGCGATAAAAAATTCGTGGCGAAACGTATTGTTTAATATTTTCTAAACCCTCCACACTCTCCAGTTTTTGCACAATGACTGGTATCAATTGGTCTTAACTGATCAATATTTTGGTAAACACCTGTTGACTGTATTCTAGAAAATTCCTTAATAATTACTAATACAAAAAAAAGTAAGTGGTTTCTACTGATTTTATGCATATTAAGCACGTTTTGAGAACCTTAAGTGTTAAACTGTGTTCAGTTTAAAATTAATTTCTTGATACAAGTTTTGCTTGCACAAAAAACCTTTGTAATTCTGGTGTGCAGTGACGTTGTCCAATATGCAAGAGCAAAATGTGTTTGAGAAGCGGAAACAATTTCATTTCCCGCATGACGGAGATGTAGTATTTTATATAAATTTATGTAGAAAAGTTTTTCAATCTAACCTCATTTGTTGGGGAGCGATGTGATTAAGTTAAGACAAATTATTACAAATTGTCGTGCAAAGTATGGGCACCATTGATTCTCCCGATAAAGAGATATTTCAGGGTGAAGTTGTGACATGAATTTTTGACCGCACTGTAGTATCATCTAAAAGCTTATTCATTTATCTTGCTTTTGGTGTATTTTTAAAAACTATTTATCTTAGATAGAAGTAGAGATATTTGCGATTGAAAGAGGTGGGGTCGCCTGGTATCAGAGGAAAAAGTAGCGACAGAATGAACGCCCAAGTTTGGTGACTTCCACAGCTTGAGAGTTCCTAGACACGGCACACACACACTCACACACTCACACACACACACACACACACACACACATACACACACAAACAAACAAACAAACAAATAAACACACACACCCATATATACATATATA
>NW_004797809.1:498779-499583 GCF_000002075.1 Aplysia californica
CGTCGGAGACGTCTCTGAATAGATACTGCGGGAAGGACTGGCATTTGAACTGGGGCATCGGAGGTCTCAAACTCAAACTACCCTGAGGGCACTGGGTTGAGAATCAGGCTGAGCCTGAGCTGCAACAGTCATTCCACTAAAAACCAAGCAAGGTTTCGAGTATTTTTTGTAAATTAAAGTACTACTTACTACTACTAGATTTAGTTTAATCCTCTTAATTATTCTTTTCAATTATAGCAGTTCAGTGCATGATTGGTTTTTCAGGGCATAGGCTTCTCTAACCTGCTCGTTGCTGCCAAAACCAGGACAACACATCGGCAGAAAGTTTAGTTTTTTTGTTTTAGTAGAAGTTTTACGGCGCTCGCAACTGCATAAGGTCATATGAGCGCCAAAAGATTAGAGCTGTTACAAAAGAGTAACAAACATAAAAAAAGAAGAAGGGGAGATAAGGACGATAGATGTTTGACAGGAAAGAAAAAGCAAACCACACCAGAGCACCCGCCAACCACCCACTAGGCAGAAAGGTGCGTAAAATGTTCGAACTGCATTTGGCACTATTCTTTGATGTCAAGTATGGAGATCAAAATGTCCTGCGCTCCTCAAAATGTCATGCAGGCCGCGAATTTGAGACTTCTGGTTGTGAGATCATTTTTTTTTCTTGGTAAGTGTTTTACTGCGCTCGCAACTGCATAAGGTCGTATGAACGCGTTGCTTCCCTTATTGTTCCTCGTGGGGATCTGTTGCTACTTTGTCAAACCACTCGTTCTATAATATTCTCCCTCTCTCTTTTTCTCTCTCTCTCTC
>NW_004797809.1:499683-504862 GCF_000002075.1 Aplysia californica
ACAAACAAACAAATAAACACACACACACACACATATATACATATATACATATACATGTATATAATATATATAAATACACACATATACATATATATACATAATATATATATATATATATATATGTGTGTGTGTGTGTGTGTGTGTGTGTGTGTATAAATGTATACAGATAGATAGATAGATAGATAGATAGATAGATAGATAGATAGATAGATAGATAGATAGATAGATAGATAGATAGATAGATAGATAGATAGATAGATAGATAGATAGATAGATAGATAGATAGATAGATATTAATATATAAGATATATATATATATATATATATATATATATATATATATATATATATATATATAATATATAATTTATAACTTATTTGGGGGGCTCTCGTGGCCTAGAGGTTAATGTGTTCGCCTCTCATTCAAAGGTCCCGGGTTCGAATAGGGGTAGTGACCAAAAACTTTTCTTCTCTAAATTTGTCTCCTTTCACCTCCTTTCCTACTCTCTAGCAATGTTCTGTCGTCTGCTTTCGTCTTCTCTTTCTGCCCCCCACCCCCTTCACCTCCTTTGCCCCCTCCTCTGGGCTCCTGATTCTTTCTGCAGCCTTTCTACTGCTACTCATTGGCTTCTTCTTACTGCTGTCTTTCAGCCACACCCCTGATCTTCTGGTAGGAAAGATCTACACCTAGCCTTCTCGGACAAGGGCGAAAAATCTCGGAGGTCCCGTGTGCAAGTTGTGCACGTTAAAGATCCCTTGGTGGTCTAAAATCGATAAGAGTAGGCTTCGGACGCCACTCGGGCAAAATTCAAAATTTCCTACCAACTGAAAAAGTTTAGTGTGTCCCGCGCGCTCATATGACCTTATGCAGTTGCGAGCGCCGTAAAACACTTACAAAAGCAAGCAAGCAATAACTTATTTATTTATTTATATATGGCTTTTGATCAATGTTCTTCATTGAGATTCACACATAATTGTGTTTTTAAAAGGACATCAGAGATGTTGAGCCAAAAAATATTTTTTCAAAATCACTAAAATGTCCCAAACGGGCGGGAAAATGCCGGTTCCTTTGATGACATTGTTTTGAAAAGCGCCTGATTTCACCATGATGCCGTACTTTTGTTACCACACTCGGCCAAAATGACGGTGATCATGGTTGGTGGAATCCTCAACCTAGCAGTTATTGAACATGGGTCATTGCAGGGCGCGGCTCTATAGCTATACCACCGTACTAGACAGAGCCAAACCATCTGGAAGGACGGCGGAAGATATTTGGAGACGTCTCCGGCGAGCACCCAGAAACTATTCGGAGACGCACTCCCGCACACAGATGCACTGCTCTGGGGGGTCAAACTGCGTATTATTTGCTGCAGATCACATATATAGCCACTGAAACTGTCGCAAATCAATCATTTTCAAGAACATTTCAAACTTAACTGCAAAATATCAAATATCAAATTATGGGTTAAAACAGGCGGGCATGCCCCCCTGTAACCCCCCCCCCCCCCCCCCCAATTTATTTTTACTTGGTCTAGAGGCACAAAGCATTTTGATTGGTCTATCTCCGTCGGAGACGTCTCTGAATAGATACTGCGGGAAGGACTGGCATTTGAACTGGGGCATCGGAGGTCTCAAACTCAAACTACCCTGAGGGCACTGGGTTGAGAATCAGGCTGAGCCTGAGCTGCAACAGTCATTCCACTAAAAACCAAGCAAGGTTTCGAGTATTTTTTGTAAATTAAAGTACTACTTACTACTACTAATTTAATCCTCTTAATTAATATTCTTTAAAATTATAGCAGTTCAGTGCATGATTGGTTTTTCAGGGCATAGGCTTCTCTAACCTGCTCGTTGCTGCCAA
Source organism: Aplysia californica (assembly GCF_000002075.1). Lineage (NCBI taxonomy): Eukaryota > Metazoa > Mollusca > Gastropoda > Aplysiida > Aplysiidae > Aplysia > Aplysia californica. The sequence goes on from NW_004797809.1 coordinate 501,545, forward strand.
AACCAGGACAACACATCGGCAGAAAGGTGCGTGTGCGTAAAATGTTCCGACTGTATTTGGCCCTATTCTTTGATGTCAAGTATGGAGATCCTGCGCTCCTCAAAATGTCAAGCAGGCCGCGAATTTGAGACTTCTGGTTGTGAGATCATTTTTTTTTCTTGGTAAGTGTTTTACTGCGCTCGCAACTGCATAAGGTCGTATGAACGCGTTGCTTCCCTTATTGTTCCTCGTGGGGATCTGTTGCTACTTTGTCAAACCACTCGTTCTATAATATTCTCCCTCTCTCTTTTTCTCTCTCTCTCTCTCCCCCCCTCTCTCTCTCTCTCTCTCTCTCTCTCTCTATCTATCTATCTATCTATCTATCTATCTATCTATCTATCTATCTATCTATCTATCTATCTATCTATCTATCTATCTATCTATCTATCTATCTATCTATCTATCGATCTATCTATCTATCTATATATCTATCTATCTATTTCTACCTCTCTCTCTCTCTCTCTCTCTCTCTCTCTCTCTCTCTCTCTCTCTCTCTCTCTCTCTCAATTTCTCATCTCCGTATACATATAATCTGGCTTGTATAAATATATACAACTCTAACATACCAGAATCAAATATTGGTCCCTGAAAAAGCACAAGAAAGCAAAATCAATGTATGCGAAATGAGGTGTCTCCGCAAAACTATCAATGTCGCCAGAGGAGACCGCATAGGGAACGAGACTATACGCCTACTTACCGGAATACAACCAGTTATGGATTCCACTGAGCGTCAAAGAGACAAATTAAATGGTTCGGACATCTAACCAGAATGTCGCAGAAGCAACCAACAACAAGAGTTTACCACACCCATGAATCCGGCTTTTAATCAACAGGAAGACCAAGAAAGGCCTAGCTAGATGGGGTTAAAAAGGTCCTGGATCAAATGGATCGGACATTAAATTAGAAAGCACAAAAAACAACAAGCAACAAGAGTTTACCACACCCGTAAATCTGGCATTTAATCAAGAGGAAGACCAAGAAAGACCTGGCTGTATGGGGTTAAAAAGGTCCTGGATTAAATGGTTCGGATATCACATCAGAACGCACAAGAAACAACAAGCAGCAAGCGTTTATCACAGCCGTGAATCAGGCTTCAAATCAAGAGGAAGACCAAGAAAGGCCTGGCTAGATGGGGTTAAAAAGGTCTTGAGGACAACAAGCTCCTATATCAATCACAGACGCCACACACTTAATACAGGACCGAAACCTGCACCTCCCCTCCACGACATCCTAAGGATACTAGAAGAAAGCAATAGAACAATTAAAAGTAAGTATAATATTATACTTTCTAAATATATTACCATCCACGCACTTTATACATATATATATATATATATATATATATATATATATATATATATATATATATATATATAAAATAATCTGTGTTTGTGTATGTGTGTGTGTGTGTGTGTGTGTGTGTGTGTGTGTGTGTGTGTGTGTGTGTGTGTGTGTGTGTGTGTGTGTGGGTGTGGGTGTGTGTGTGTGCGTGTATACGTATGTGCTCGTATGGGTCCTTGTGTCTGTGTGTGTACGTGTTTATGTGTGTGTGTGTGTGTGTGTGTGTGTGTGTGTGTGTGTGTGTGTGAGTGTGTGTGTGTGTGTGTGTGTGTGTGTGTGTGTGTGTGTGTGTGTGTGTGTGTGTGTGTTTGTGTGTGTGCAATACTGACTACTACAACACAACAACCCCAAAAAATACTCAACAAGAGCAATATAATTTTAAAAAATCAGTTTAAAGAAAACAACAAACTAACAAAGTAACCATTAAAATTACATCATCGCATCATCATCATCATCATTGTCGTCGTTTCCCAATAGAAATTTGAATAGTCATTCTTACGCTTACCCTTCTCCTATGAAATAAAAAAGCAGTTGGAGTGTGTAGGCCTAACTTCTCACTTTAACGTGTTTCTAAAGACTTTTTAGTAGAACTGTATAACCTTCTTGAGTGGTCCTCAAAACACAAGTAAATCCAAGAATCCATTCGAGTTTATGCGACTCTGTGGCCAGCCGTCTGTGAATCTGAACAATTCCTTTACCCACGGTCGCCCGCTCGCCGCTCGCTCGCCACTTTTTGCTAACTCCACCAGCGGAGAGCGCAAAAGCCCACAACTCACTCCCAAGCGCCCGCGACGAGTTGAGGGGCTTTGTTGACAGATTACCATTCGTGGTCAGCAGCGAGTTATCGCTCCCTTTTTCCAAAAGGAGGAAGAGGAAAAGAGGGACTCGCCATCAGTTTAGGGAACCTTGCTGTCGTGTTCTGGATTATGGTCTCGTGTGCGTGTGTGTGTGTGTGTGTGTGTGGGGGGGGGGGGGGGGGGGACATTGAGTTGGACGCACCAAAAAGAAAAAAGAATTTTTAAATACTACAACTATACCCTAAAAAAGTCTCTGGAGGATTTTAATATCAATCCTTCAACATGTGAGATCCTCGCTCCTGACAGACACAGCTGGAGAGCAACAGTCACAGTGGGCAGCAAGTCATACAAGGCTTCATTATTTATTATGTTAATGCTGAAACCAAGAAAGAATCCCGCAAGTTGCGCACTTTCACCAGTGGCAATAGAGCTTTAAAATGCTCAATAAATGTGCCAAACACACCTCTGCTAAAATTCGTCACGTGGGCCATAATAGAAGCTACATTAAGTCCTCTCATTATAGAAATTTTAATATTCTCCTCCGCAAATACAATGGCCACCATTGTCATACATTCACGGACGAATTATTATTAGTTATTAAAAGTATTTTTTAAATTACTATTATAATTATCATTATTATTATTATTATTTTTATTCTTATTCTTATCTTTATTCTTATTCTTATTTTTATTATTATTATAATTATTATTATTATTATTATTATTATTATTATTATTATTACTACTATTATTATAACAGACAAGCGAACCATCTACCGTGTACTACTAGCTTTTAAAAAAGTGTTTTGTGTGGACAGTCGTGCAGCCGACATAACGATCAGACTGTCTGGGGGCGGTACAAGAAGGTCGGAGGAAATGAAGGGGGGGGGGGAGGGGGGGAGGGGGGGAGGGGGGGAGGGTAGTAGACAGGAAGGAGGTCCATGGACGAATTAATGAGCGGGGGAAGAGGGGAAGGGGTGCTTGAATAGGACTTTATCTCTGTGAAAAACCGTTTTAGGAAACATTTAGGGCCACCCGTAGGGCGCTGATAGCCTGTTGGGTGAGTGAGTGTGTGTGTGGGGGGGGGAAGTGTGGGTGTGGGTGTGGGTGTGTGTGTGTGTGTGGGTGGGTGTGTGGGTGTG
>NW_004797809.1:505906-509532 GCF_000002075.1 Aplysia californica
GGGCAAAGGAGGTGAGGGGGTGGGGGCAGAAAGTGGAAATGAAAGCAGACAACAGAACATTGTTAGAGATCAGGAAAGGATGTGAAAGGAGACAATTTTAGAGAAGAAAATTTTTCGGTCGCTACCCGGAATCAAACCCGGGACCTTTGAATGAGAGGCCAACACCTTAACCTCTAGGCCACGAGAGCCCCCATGTTACCTGTTAGCAGAACGGCAGGTGATATGATACTTGTATTAATGTACCCCTGGCTGCTATATAAACTGAAGTGGAAATAGTGAAAAACTGTCTTTTTTTTTTTTCTAATTCATAGATACAGATTTTGTTTTTGCTTGTGTTATTCATTCATTCATTCGTTCGTTCATTCATTCATTCATTCATTCATTCATTCATTCATTCATTCATTCATTTATCTATTCATTTATTTATTCATCTATTTCTTTATTTTTTATTTGGGGAGGGGGGATTGCTGTTCGATGAATTCTTTCAACTGACACTTAACTCAGCAATTCAAAAATACTTTTAAGAGACCCAGCAAACACTGCACTCCTTGAAACATCAACAAAAAACGTAGAAGAGTTATCAGAATATCGTGAATTCAGTGAATACAGAAGAAAACAAAACATACGATATAGAAATACAGTTACGAGTAGATGTATAGAAACGCCAACACTCCTTCAGCGCGAAATGGAACTGGAACTTAGCGCACATCAAAGGCCAAGATATTTACCCGAGAAGCATTCTGGAAGTGAAGGTAGAAAGCAAGAAAGAAAGGGGGAGATCTAACCGAAGCTGGGAACATGACATAGAATGAAACCTGGCTTGGAACCAAAACTACTCAAGCAAGTAGAATGTCAAAACACAAAGTGTGGGACATCGTGGTGTATCCAGGCGCTCGTCAAAATAAGGAAATCCAAGAAATTGAACAATTTTTTTTCGTCTGTTCGGGGAATTTTTATCGACTTTTTTTCAGGGGCTGGTGTCCAGCCAAAAAAACAACAACAAACAAACAACAACAACAAACAGATAAACAAACAGACAAGCAAACACTCCAACTGTGTGGATTTGACTGGGAAAAACGTTGAACAAAGGCAGAACAATAATAAAAATAAAATAATGTGCAGTATTCAATGACACTCAAGCTTTGGAAGTCACTAATTTGTGGAAGCCATTTTCTCACTAATTTTATCACAGACACCAAAAGATAGCCACCTCTTTCAATCGCAAATATCTCGACTTCTACTCAAGATGGATGGCTATTTTGTTTTTATCAAAAGCAAGACAAACGATGAAACTTTAAGATAATGCCAATAACTCCACAAGCACAACACTTGACGAGCGTCTGATTCCACCGTATCGTGACGCAAGTGTTTTACTGCAGGAAGGTCGACGAGGTAACATCCAACCTGGTCCAACAACAGGGAAAATAAAGAAGAAGAAAAGACACGTATCTTAAGTCACTCTTCCACCCCCACCCTCGTACCCCACTCCCATCTGATTTCTCTTTTTTACCCAATTTATGAGACGCAGAAGGGAGGATCAAGCAACTAAACCAAACGTTTTGTAACGATAAGCCAGATAAGATTATAAATGCAGTCAACATTGTCTAAGACGGCCGCCTGTTGTCGAGGAGAAAAGTGTCCGTATTAGACAGGTGGACGTCTCACACAATGACATTATGAAGTTGTTGTTTTTTTTTAACCATGAGAATAAATGGGAAGTGGCCGTTTGTATAGACAATATTGTTTTATACTTGTGGCCTTATGGCAAGTTCGATATTTTCACACTTTTACTCCTAGCCAGTAATCTAAATCATCAGCAAAGTTGCTAGAATTGGTCGTCACGCGATTTTCTCGGCATATTTACATTAAAATGTGGCCACATATCTTAACCACGCGCCACGCTTTTAGCGGAGTATGTATCAGGTTATTTCAGAGGCGGAACCACCGCATTTAACATCCGTCTTCGATAGATCTGAGCCAAAATGAAATGGTTTGAGAGCCTTCAAAACTCCACAAAATGACACGTGTTCAAATAAGAGCGCCTTGTCGGGGATTCGAACCAGGGTCTTCTGCTCCGTAATCCAGCATGATGCCAACTGAGCTAACAGAGCGCCCTGCTAGAGACGACCTTCATTCAAAACTCCGATGGACGAATAGGGTTGCGTTGTGACTTTTCAAGGATTTTTGTGGGTTGTTGGCGGGTGCTGTGGTGTGGTTTGCTCCTACTTTCGTATCAAACTTCTATCTTCCCGATCTCTCCTCCCTTTTCGTGCTTGTTACTCTCTTTTTACACTTCTAATCATCGGCACTTATATGACCTTGTTGTGTTGCAAATGCCGTCAAATTTAATTTCTTTAATTGGGCCATTAAACACCGCCCTTTCGCGTGCATGCTCATGATTACTTCAGTAAGTGATATACTTGATCATTGCCTACAAATTGCTCTTTTTGAGACAGCGACACCGCCTTGCCTCCACATTTCAGTGTAATCACATCGTCTCCACTCCCCCCCCCCCCCCACCCCCAGACCGTCTACTTACTGGACTCCTGGGCTGTGTTTCATAGTGTGGTGTTGGTGAAAATATGTGAACTTTTTATGTTTTTAATTGCGCAGTCTACGGCCACGGTACATCACCTATATTTTTTTTACTCGCAATAGGCTAACGTCAAAGAAAACGTGTCGGAATCTTATTTTCCTGATGAGTCCGTCAATACTAGGCTTATCGGATTCTCTTGGTCATCCAACTTTTAGACTCTCATGCAATGACTCAAAGTCACACTCAGAAAAGCTGAAGACCGGAAGGAGTGGAGGAAGCTGATGGCCCAATCTTCAAAAGCCCCCCAACGGACATCCAGTCTACGGGATAGATGGAGGTGAAAGGAAGCAATGACCAGCGGACAAACCAAAGTGAACAAACTATAGTTTAGTAAGTAGTTGCGGAGAACCTGGGCGGGTGAAAAGAAGATTTAGAGGAAAGGGCAGAGCACAGGGCATTGCGTGAGGGGGTTTCATATGCAGCATTCGCGGGGGAAAAAATAATATATTATATATTATATATATATTATTCACGGCTGCAGCAGACACTGGTTATGTCCCATCAATGCAGGCTATAACAAGCCTTTTCTGATAATATTCAGGAAACACGAAAAGACATCAAGACGGAAATAAGACAGGCAGACAAATGATGGGGGAAATACAAAGCTGTCTTTGTTTTCTGTGCCCTGGCCCGCCAGACTGGAGGGAAATGTAAACTGTGGTAAAACTGTGCACCATAATACCGCCGGGGTGTCATAATAATTGTGTATATTACGTAACCAGTTCCACAGAAAAAAAGGAGGGAAATGTGAAATGTGCTAAGACTGAGCACCATAATGCCGTCGGGGTGTCATAAATAAGTGTGTATTATATTATGTGGCCAGTTCCATGGAGAATGGTTTGGCACTGGCAGGCATATTTTCAGGGTTAAAAAAAAGGATTTGATTTTCAAAGTTCGGTGCACGAGTGAATGCGATTTTTTTCCTCTCTCCCCAAAATCTCTTCTCTCTCTCTCTCTCTCTCTCTCTCTCTCTCTCTCTCTCTCTCTCTCTCTCTCTCTCTCTCTCTCTCTCTCTCTCTCTCTCTCTCTA
>NW_004797809.1:509632-542497 GCF_000002075.1 Aplysia californica
ATCTATCTATACTTATTTGACACACAAGAAGACAAGAAAGTGAAGTAATTCTACTTTTATCAAGGCCTTTCGAGACGACTCCCGGAATTAGAGAATATTCATTTCATTGTATACATGTTATTAATTTAATAATATCGGATTTTTCCTTTCATGGGTGAAACGCATTGATTAAGTTCATAATTTTGAGAAAGGGGGCGGGAAGGGGGGTTGGGGGGGGGGTGTATGTGTGTGTTTGGGTGAGAGAGAGAGGGGGATATTATAAAGAGAGAGAAAAAGAGAGAGAGGGGGGAGAGAGAAAGGGAGAGAAGTTGTCATTTCCATGAAAATCTCTGCTACTAGTAACAGGTAACCAGTACAACCTGTGACATGGACTGGCTGGTGCTCAAGCATGACATCAGGGGGCGAATTCCACACCCTAGAGGATTTCAGCGAACAACTTCAATGCCTCTCGCCGTTCTTCTTTTCTTTTTTTTTTAAAGTGTTTTACGGCGCTCGCAACTGCATAATGTCATATGAGCGCGCAGGACACATTAAACATTTTCGGTTGGCAGGAAATCTTGATTTTTGCCTGGGTGGCGGCCGAAGCCCAATTTTATCGATTTTTGGACCAACAAGGGATCTTTAACGTGCGCAACTTGTGCACGGCACCTCAGAGATTTTTCGTCCTTGTCCGAGAAGGGTAAGTGTATATCTTTCCTACCAGAAGATCAGGGGTGTGGCTGAAAGACAACAGTAAGAGGGAGCCTAGGAGTAGCAGCAGAAAGACTGCAGAAAGAGTCAGGAGCCCAGAGGAGGGGGCAAAGGAGGTGAGGGTGTGGGGGCAGAAAGAGGAGACGAAAGCAGACGACAGAACATTGCAAGAGAGCAGGAAAGGAGGTGAAAGGAGACAACTTTAGAGAAGAAAGATTTTTCGGTCGCTACCCGGATTCGAACCCGGGACCTTTGAATGGGAGGCGAACTCTAACCTCTAGACCACGAGAACCCCCTCGCCGTTGTTCGCGGCAACGGTGGGCAATAAATAATATTATGATGTATGTCATATGTATGGTGTATGTCATTTGTATGGTGTATGTCATATGTATGGTGTATGTCATTTGTATGGTGTAGGTCATATGTATGGTGTATGTCCTATGTATGGTGTATGTCATATGTATGGTGTATGTCATATGTATGGTGTATGTCATATGTATGGTGTAGGTCCTATGTATGGTGTAGGTCCTATGTATGGTGTAGGTCCTATGTATGGTGTATGTCCTATGTATGGTGTACGTCATATGTATGGTGTACGTCATATGTATGGTGTACGTCATATGTATGGTGTACGTCATATGTATGGTGTACGTCATATGTATGGTGTATGTCATATGTATGGTGTATGTCATATGTATGGTGTATGTCATATGTATGGTGTATGTCCTATGTATGGTGTATGTTCTATGTATGGCGTATGTCATATGTATGGTGTATGTCCTATGTATGGCGTATGTCCTATGTATGGCGTATGTCCTATGTATGGTGTATGTCCTATGTATGGTGTATGTCATATGTATGGTGTATGTCATATGTATGGTGTATGTCATATGTATGGTGTATGTCATATGTATGGTGTATGTCATATGTATGGTGTAGGCCCCCTATGTCCTTTGTACCAGCAGATGAAGATCTAGGCATTCTTCCCAGCCGCTGCTTCGAAGTTGGTGGCAGCAGGCCAATGGAAAACAACCATGGAGGATGGCAATAGTCGATAATGACTCAATTGACCGTCTTACTGGCCCTCAAACCCAAGTTGTTTTGTTGTTTTTGTTATTGTTGTTTTTTTTTGGGGGGGTTGTTTGTTTGTTTTTTTGTTTTTGTTTTTTGGGGGGGGGGTTGTTTGTTTCTGTTGTTTCTTCTTTATTTTTGCTGGGGGGGGGGGGGGGGGGGGGGAGGGTTCTAAAACCCAAGTTAGCTGAGACTGCTTTTCCGTTTTCGTAAGCGTTTTACGGTATTTGCATTACAATAAGGTCATATAAGTGCCGAAGATCAGGTGTGCTACAAGGGAGTAACAAATACAAAAAAGAAGGAGGAGAGATAAGGACGATAGATGTTTGGAAGGAAAGAAGGAGCAAACCACACCAAAGCACCCTCCAACTACCCACACTGGGACTGCGAGTCTCTGGTGGTACCTCAAGGCAGTCTGCCCTTCAGTAAGGATGTCGTTCTGACAACCTCAAACAAGGTTAAAAACAAAATTCTCCTCTTTTTTCTTTGTTCAAAGGTCCTTCATGGTTATCCTCCACGTCAATTTTTGAAGTTTTGAGAGAAAAAAAAGAGAGAGCAAAATCAGATCCACGCCATCGCACGAGCAATCATTATTTCTTAGTAAGAAACATAGGAAGGGCCAATCCTGCTCTTATGGCCACCTGTCCAAGACAATTACCTGAACAAATGACCACTACCCACTCCCCCCCCCTCCTCCCTCTTGCTCTTTTTCATCATTATAACAACACTGTGTAAGACGTCCTTCTGTTAAGTTTTAGTAAGTGTTTTACGGCACTTACAACACAATAAAGTCATATAAGTGGCCAAGATTAGATGTGTTTCAAGAGAGTAACAAACACAAAAAAGAAAGAGGAGAGATAAGGACGATAGATGTTTGATAGGAAAGAAGGAGCAAACCACACCAGAGCACCCGCCAGTTACCCACCGTCCTTCAGATTGAGACAAACACATTTCTCCTCGACAAAGGCTGACCGCCTGCACAATTTGAACTGAAGGCCTATATTCTAAGCTGTCCCATGATGCTTTATTCAGATTTTTTTTAAAGTTTAATAATAGTTTTACAGCAATTGCAACACAATTAGGTTATAAAAGTGCCGAAGATTAGAGTAAGTTTTCGTTTTAGTAGAGGTTTTACGGCGCACACAATATAAGGTCATATGAGCACCAGAATAGATTAGAGGTGTTACAAGAGAGTAACAAACATAAACAAGAAGAAGGGGAGATAAGGACGATAGATGTTTGATAGGAAAGAAGAAGCAAACCATACCAGAGCACATGCCAACCACCCACCGAAGATAAGAGGTGTTACAAGAGAGGAACAACCACAAAAAAAGAAGAGATAAGGAAGGTGGATGTTCGAAAAGAAAGGAGCATACCACACTAGAGCACTTGCCAACCACCCATGTGGAATGATGCTAATGATTTTTCTCACTCGAGAAAAAACAAGTAATCAAAAACTCAAACACCATAACTTATTTAATGATATTTAATCACATTTGTGACTGAATAGAAATAAATATACCATGGGGTTCTATGAATAATATATATTTATATATATATGTACGACTCAAATAAAATAATTAAAAACACAACAATTAATAAATTTGAAAAAATAATAATAATAGTAAAAAAAAAAAATTCCAAAAAGAACTCACAGCAAAGTTGTAGAAGCAAGTAGCTCACAATCAAATCTCAAACACAACCACATGATCTCATATGGCGAAATACACAGAGCGGTTTATCACTTACCGGTAATTTAAAAAAAAAAAAAGAAAAAGAAGAAGAAAAAAATAAGAAAAAAGAATAAGAAAAGAACAACCCATACATCAAATCACCGCTTCAGAACATCAATTCTCCATCACAAAGATAATATGTATATTTCTCTAGGCGTGTATAGTGACGTGGGAAGTAAATACGGTTTGTGTCTGGTCGGTGAGCGCATTGCACGTACTGAAGCCACGGTCGCTCACACATAGCCCCCCCCCTTCCTTAACCCCTCCCTCCACAAGCAAGTATGGGTGGTAGGGAGGGAGGGAGGGAGGCTAGGATAACTGCAGAAACATACACACACATAGGACTGTGCCTTTGTCTATAAAACTGACATCATGATAGCAATTTCCTTTAAAATATAGATTGCACAGCAACAAAACATCAACAAAGCAACGCTGAGGACTTGAATATGTTTGTCCCTCAAGCTCATGTAATGCATAACATTTACAAACAAGCAAACAAACAAACAGACAAACAAACAAACAGTCCAAAGTGACAAATGATGAGAACTCACAGTCAGTCACAATGTATGAAGAACCATTAAATACTTTCATAAAATCGAAAAAACAAAAACAAAATTTAAAAAACCATTAACTATAAAGCTACAACTGAAATCCGTCCTAGTTGTGGAATTAAAACAACACATCGATATAAAAAGCAAGAACTACCCCCACGCATGGTACTGAAGGTAAGGGGGGGGGGGGGGTAGCTTATTTAGGCCACACATGCTCAAACTACCGGGGGCACCCTTTTCAGGCAACTGAGTTCGTTCCACTTTCATAATGGGGGTCCTATCTTTCTGATAAACCGAAAAAAAAAACCAGGTACCAATGCTAGATTAATCATAATAATAATAATATGATGATAATGTATCAAAGAGCAACTTCTCATACTCTGAGGGTGTGAGTGTGGGTGAAAATCCAGATTACTCGAACAGTGAAATATACAGCCTGACAGCATCATCATAGTGAATATTGCATATTTGGAACATGACAGTCACCAGAGAATTTCGTCAGGACCTAAGGCTAACAACAACCATGGACATGTGAGAACAAGGTACTTGTAATGAATCGGTTTTATTGACCAGCCGACGAGACCACGAGAGCTTGCTCATAAATTGGCATCTCGAATTTGCAGGAAATTGTCTTGAACATCCACAAACATTGTCATCAAATGCACACGACACACATTTATGATTTGCAACTTTACAAAGAAGAAACGTGGTGATGCATGGTGTATGTCTATGGACACTGACAATAGATTAATTAGCTCTATAACTGTCAGAACTTCTCTGCAACATCATAAAAAGCTCGGTGTTACAAAGGACAAAGTCTAATCTGACTGAAAAACAAGCAGAAATTTCATCTCTCTCTGCTTTACATGTACAACAAGCACAAAAATCTTTTCATGTTAAACTTCCCTTCTTAGCGTTTTTCTGATGTAAGCAATACAAGTTGTAGATACAAAATTACAACAGACACTGACGCAAGCATACGAAAGGGCATCTCCAACAGACAGTACATCTTACACCCGTCAATCATCAGCTGTTTGTATAACTCATTTACAGGAGGTCTGTAGTCTTTTCATCCTCTCTCCTTCCTCATCCTCTTCTCGGATAACTTCATTTTTCTGTAATACTCATTTCATTTACGTAAATATATATACAGATCTTTGAATGTCCGATACACAAGACTTCTCTCTCTGCTCAATAAACCGCCCAAAATTTTGTTGGTTTCTTTTTTTTAAACACTTGCACTTCGTTTTAGACATCATGTTGTGAAGAGCTCCGCTGCCTGCTAATTGATGGAAGAGGGATGGTACAAGATCGATACAAACTACATGTCAAGAGCCACATTGTGTTTGTTCACATCTTAGGCACACAGTTAGACTATCGGGACAGAATATAGGTCGATGGTAGTGAGTCATGATGGACAAAGACCAAATTTGCCATCTGCAAAATTCAAAGCTGTACAAATTCATATAGGAAGAGAAAATTACGTTTCCTCAAAACAACATTGACATAACTTGACATTTTTTCCCCTCTGGAAACTCTTAAAAAAAACAACAACAAAAACCAGCTGCTAAAAACCTAAAATTTGAATTTAAAAAATCAAGACGCAACCTCAATGCCCTATGGTACAAACTCACAAGAGAAAAAATAAGTTTCCTTCCGATTTGACAGACCAATACTCTACATTGTAAAAAAACAAGGAGATAAAACAAAATTTATCACGAAAGTGAATGTTGTAACCCTATGCGAGCTGTGAGCAGAGGCCTGTGAAAATAGAAAATCTTGTCTTCATGAAAATCTGAAAGGTTGCAAATCATGTTTTTTTCCATTGAGTAGACAGCGAATCATCCCAGTGATACTTTTGATGCCTCACAAGCATAACTCTTCATACAACTGACTAACGTTTCTTGGCAGTCAATCACAGAGGTTTTCATTTATTAATTTCTGTCAGAGACATTCTTTTTCCCACTTTGAAGAAGAAACAAAGACAGAGAAAGCATCAAAAACGTTCTACAGGGCTTTACAGAACTGAGGTTTACGTTTCAATAAAGCACATGGAATGGTCTTCAGATTTATTCTGAGAGGTCAGTGGAATGTTGTCTATGGCAACACGCTACAACATCAAAAGTTATGTGTCGTAAGAATGTACAGAAGAAACAGAGCACAGTCTGCAGCCGAGAGAGAAATAACGAACACTTTTACGTGTCATCTCAATAACATACGCAATATAGTTCAATAAGAGGGGAGGAGGGGGGGGGGGTGTTCATTCCCCCCTGAGTACAGACTTCAACATTTGCACACAGAAAAGTCTTACAAGAAGTGATGTCAAGATGGGGGATGAACCATTCAGTCTATTGCCGCAGGTGATAACACACACAACTGAGCTAGTACAGTGAGAAGGGGACCTGATGGGGAGGGGAGCTCTGTACACACTCAGAGATCTTAAATAGGTATTTCAAACAAATAACTTAACAACACAAGAGATTTAATTTGTGACCAATCACGAAAACAATTTCAGCACATCCAGGAAAATCATCAGTGGAATGATTACAGGCAAGCAGTCCACCGCTGAGTTCATGCATTCAGCACTGGACGAGAGTTCAGCTCTTCCTATCTCTCAACAGTGGGGCGGAGGAGGAGGGTTGTCATTTTTGGATCTTGTCAAATTTCTCAACCCCCCCCACCCCCCTTGAAGGATGCTAAGACAAACACACATAATGACATTACACAAACAGAGGAAGTTAAAAAAACAACTTAGTCACATGAAAACCAAGAATCTGACAGAACCTTTACCTCTCAAACTCATAAAAGAGCAAACCTGACACCAAAAAAAATAACATCTAACCCAGGCATGGGCAAACCGCAGCCCGTGGTCCAGATCCGGCCCGCGAGCAGTTTGAATCTGGCACTTGAGTTGACTCAGTAATTGATGATAAATGTAACCTGCGGCAAGTTGATAACTTTTAAAAACATAACTGTCCATTTCAAAAATAAAAATCAGTAGTTTCCTGCCCAGCAAGAAGCAACAGAAAATGCTCTTGAGCGGCATATGAAGCTATGGTGTCAGTTTTAGCATCCATTTTGATAGCTCGGGTATTTCAACCAAATTCAATTCTTTCCTGATTTTGTTTCCGACATATTCGGAATCATTTCATCCGACTCACGATATGGACAGCCTTGCCCATGCCTGATCTTCAAAACAGCCGATCTGCTGTACCTTCACAACAGTACGCGCTCCTTTGCTTCACGAACTTAACTTTTATTAAGAACGAATCGTAAAGAAATTGTTACTTCTTAACTGGAACAAAACGACCGAGTTGCTAAACAAAGAAAGAAGATAGGTGTGACGTATTATTTTTCAGGAAGGCTTGTTTAACAATTACACACACTCTCTCTCTCTCTCCCCCCTATTGCAGACTACAGTCCCCTCAAAGAAATATAACAAGTTCCTACGATTCAAAAGGTCCAAAGCAAATCTGTAGCCCTTCACAAGAGAAGACAAGATCACACTGAGACGTTGAATTTGCACCAAATAAATTACTAAAACAATTCTTATGATGAATTATCAGATAGTACATCTAAAAGTAAGGAAGCCATTTGAAACAATAGATTATCACAACATATTAGAAAGCAAAAACCTATCAACCAAATAAAATCTTGAGTCAAAGCTGTCCAAAACCTTGCAAGAATACAAATACAAATAATAAGAATAAAAATAACTGATTAAAAATAAACACAACTAAAAGATATACCAATAATATTAATGATAATCGTGAAACTAATATACACCTACTCAGTGAGAAATGGAAAACAAAACTGTGGTCTACATCTACCATTCCACAGTCTTATTATTTATACAGGCAATATCTCACTTTTCTTTAGAAATAGTACAGAAAGGGGAGACTATTTTATTATCAGTTCAATCATGGACTACTCTGCCCCTTACTTACCCCTATCAAATCGGATCTTACTGGCCCAACATCCCGTTTCTCCTTCTCCCTCCCCCCCCCCAAAAAAAAACCCCAAACAAAACAAACAAAAAAGAACAACTCCTGAGCAGCGGGAACTTAGGTGAAGACAACTACTGTACGGCAAAAACACAACTCCTTTGCGCACAACTGGTTTGGAATGTTATCATCATCATAATAATAATAATTATCAAATACATGTGTGCATGAGCAACTCCGTGACAGCGTCTCAAATCTGCAGAAATGCAGGTTGAAACACACAGAACTAGGTCAAGACAAAGACACACACAGAGCGAGATCCCGACAGTGCTGGTAACTGACAACATCGGCTTCAGCAGTCACAACAAAATCTCTTGCCTTCCTTCTTAATACAAGGAAGTAATGAGAGAAATGTCTGAGCATCAACGCCGGGGTCATGTACACAACAACAAAAACAAAATCAATGGTTTATTGAGGAGATTATCATGCAGTAGTCACACATTAGCAAATTCTTAAAATCTTACCATGAATCACTCTGCAACTCTTTCCCATGAATTTCAGGCTACTTTGCACTCAAGACAACATTGTTTGTTTACAGTGGTCTCTCTCTAGAGAAAGACCTTCCAATCCCCCACGCTAAAAAAGACTTACAAGAGAGGTGGTCTTCAACTAGAGCTTGGATCCTTAGAATATTAGAACCAAATAGACCCAGTACTCAAAATAAGGCCATTCTGTACAAGAAGTCTCAATTCCGAGGTCCCCACGACACATCCATCACTGAAATGTTATTCCTGTCTTGTTAACATGCTGTAACTGTTACTGTTAACATCATGCAATAGATAACATTTCGTAACTGTTAACCAGCTGTAAGGTCGTCATGGGTAAACATTTTCTTCACCTTTTCCCCAACTAGGACATACAATCTATATTTAGCACATTGCTGTGTGTGCTTGGTGGTGATAGTAGGAAAACAGGAGATGCATTCTATTACTGGACATCACAAGCAAATGTTTCTCATTTTAAAAAGGAGAGTGTCGTTCGTTTTTGTTTTTTTGCCTGGCCTCAGAATTTGTTTCCGAAACATGAGGGTCTTTTTAAAAATTTCATACTTTTGAGAAAACTTTTGATAGAAAAGAATTTTCCTGGACGAGACAAAGAAAATGATTTCCAACCTCCACAATTAATTATGACCAACTGTTAACCTGAACAAGAGAGTTCAAAATCACACCATACCACACCACACTACACAATGAGAAGTAGTATCATGTTCCAATAATAACAGTTGCATACATCTTATGCATTAGTCATGCAAAGCACACAGTAGCAAAATATTCCACCTACAATGCTGGAAAGTATCTTTAATAATATTCCAGGTCAGTCACACAACCACATACATTTGTGAAAGAGATCACCGAAAGGAACAGTTCACACATAATGCTTTAACAACCCAGCAATTTAACGGTACACTCGGAGAAAAGCACAAAATGTGAGGGAAAAACTGGGAACACTTCGTCCTCATAGTTTCCTTGCTCATCGCAATCAACCTCTCCTGTCCTCACATTCAATCACATTTTGACTTTCTGGTTAGGTATTTTTTCCCTTTGAACCAATAGGTATCCCCATACAAGTCACTCAAAATTTAAACAATTTAAAAAAGAAAAGAATATCAGTTGTAGGAACTGTTCTTTATCACAAAAGACTGCCGACATATTTGATCATAATCATGACAGACAAAATATTTCTTTTGGATCATGGAGGACAGTCAAAATAATAAAATACTCAGAGCAATGAAGCAAACATCGGTTCAAGACAATTGTTTTATGACATCTGAAAAAAAAAATGAATAAAGGAATGCGAAAAGGCAACCCATCTTGGAGTCATTCATTAAATTACACACACAAACTTCTTTCCCCTCTCCCCTCGTGCGCAAATAAAATCTGAGATGTAGATGAAGAGGAAAGCTAAAAACCAGCTGACCAGTAGGAAAAATGACGGTATAAAGCAGCATACAGATTCATCTGTGAAGTGAAGCAAGACTTGGCCGGCCCGAGATGGGGGTGGGTGGGGGTGGGGGTGGGGGGGATCTAAGTGTATCTTTCTTGGAACTCGTGGTGCCATTTGTTAAAATCAATGTTGAACACCAGCAGGCAGCCGGTGGCCAGGCCAGCTACCAGGAATCTGAAACAGGGAGACAAGGAAGGAGGGGGTGAGTTGAAGGATCAAAAGGTTTATTACGACTCTGTCAATACAGTTTGGATCATTTCGGAGTAGACCCACACGCATACAAATACACACACTCACTCTCTCACATGCACACACACACACACACTCACACAAACAATTTCTTTTTCCTTTTGTCTTTTCTTAGTAAGAACTTTAAGGCACTTTCAACAAAATTAGGTTAAATAAGTGCTGAAGAAAGAGTACTAGAGTTACTAGAGAGTAACATACAAAGAAAAGAAGAAGGTGAGATAAGACCGATAGATGTTTCATAGAAAAGAAGGAGGAAACCACAACAGAGGGCCTGCCAACCACCCACCAAACCCGTCTACACACTACACATTATATATATAAATATAATACTGTGTCTTGCATAAAATGTCGATTAATTTTTAAGATGTGATGTCTTTTTTTATGCAATGCCCATTAAGTGTTTTTTAGAAAATGGAAAAATGCAGCATAAATGCTATTTATCCGTACTATTAGTCACACATCGACTCACCTGTGGTCATGTGTGAGAGCCAGAGAGCGGATGGAACTGTCGCACACTGGGTAGGTGTAGAGGAGGCTGAAGTCGTTGGCCCGCCACACCTCCACCACCCCGGAGTCTCCGCCCAGGATCATGTACTGCCCGTCTCGGCTCAGGATCAAAGCCTGAAGGGGAAAAAAAGAAACAAGAACATCACGATCTATACTTAAAGTAATAATAGATAGCATTTGTACAGCGCACATCCCCGCTCAACAGCAAGCTCTATGTGCTTCACGATCTATACTATTACCCCAGCAGACCTGAGAGCATTCTGAAACAACCTCAGCTTCCCGGGAAGCGTACAGTGCAAACAATCATTTATAGGCGTTAAAATACTAACATACTGACAAGGTCTTTCGCTGTCTAGGGCCGGGTACCCATTCTAACCTGGGTGACGTGAGGAAAATTCGTGTAAAGTACCTTTCCCAAGGACAACGTCGGGCCCACGCCTCGAACACCCGAACTCGCAACCTCGCGATTACGAATCCGGTAGCCTAACCACTAGGCCATCGATGTCACTTCTTTGTTTACCTCCATCCCCCTAAACTAATTATCTTCCAAACCTCAGGCCTAACCACAGATGGAAACAAACAAAAAAATTTTCTTCAAGTGCTATTCATACGGCAGTCAACACTTCACATTATAATCAGATGCCTTCAGATTCTGGACAGAAAAGTTGGTTAATTTTCTTTTTATACTTGTAGTTCGAAAATCGCATACTCAAATTATCCAGATATTCTTTGCACGGTATGTATTTGATTTATGTTGACAATCGCTGTAATTGTTTCTGCATCCCCATCAGCATCATTCAGTTCATAAAGCAGCATGCCCCTTGAACCCTGTGTGTCTGAGCGAAATATTCACTCAAACTGTTTGTTGGAGATAATCTACTTACCAAAACATTTTCTACCGATGGAAATTGAACTCATGTTCTTAGAGCTTAAGGCGCTAGGGCAAAGACCATAACCTTCTTTGAAGGTGGGCCGGTGGGGGATCAGAAAGCTCTTTTTTTCTTTTCATAAGAGTTTTTCGGCACTTGCAACACAATACGGTCAAATAAGTGCCGAAGATTAGAGGTGTTACAAGGGAGTAACAAACACAAAAAAGAAAGGGGGAGATAAAGATGATAAATGTCTGATAGTAAAGAAGGAGCAAACCACACCAGAGCACCCACCAACCACCCACTCAGAAGGCTCTGATTTTACCTAAGAGCTCTGATTTGACCTAAGAGCTCTAATTTGATCAAAGTTAACTTGACAATTCTGAGCTGAGCCAATGTGTTCCCAGCACCACCCGCCTGTATGTTCTCCTTGTGCTCCATGAAATGCAGCATTTTGGCGTTGACGCTGAACATGCAGACGTTGCCGCGGTCGTAGACCAGGTTGATGTACGCCTCACGTGAGATGGCGATGATTCTCGGGGACAGGCACGTGGACGGGGGGGGGTCCAGGGAGTGCAGCAGGTCGCCGCTCAGGGAGTGAACCAGGCACGGACCATCTGGGACAGACACCAAACAAATGTGAAGCGTGCCGACAAAATGAGTTACTTCTCAGATTCAAGCCTTATGGAAATAGATACATAACGCTTACAGATGAAGTTTTTACACTTTATAAGCATGAAATTATAAAAGGCATGGCATAGTTAAAGAATATAATGGCATCAATAGAAAATCTACAAATTTGGCCCAAGTGACGATTTTTGGGCCAATATCTCCATTCATGGATAGTGAGAAGTAGCTCATTTCGTCAGCACGCCTCACAAGTACCATTGAACCTGCTATAGCAACCATTTTAAAAAAAGAATTTGAGACCTTTTTAAACACTGCCCTTCAGTTGTATACACAGGATCACTACAAAAAAAGATTTTCAGCAACCTTGCCAAAATTGCTCATTTTGATACATGGACACCAACCTGCCCCCTTATTAAATTCATTGTAATCACAAAACGTTTCTCCTGTCTGTTCGACCATGTTTCATAGGCGTGCACTAAAATGAGGTGTTGATGAAAATAGGTTAACTTAAGATGCTTAAGGTGTATGTGGCAAATCACCTATTATGTTTTTCTTTACCAGCTTCAGGCTAACATCAAAGAAAACCTGTTGGAACCTTATTTTTGCAACGGCCTACATCAATAGGCTTTTAGATTTTGTTTCAACTTTTATAACCACATGCAATGACCTAAAATAAGTTTTTGTTTTTGCATTGCTTTGTCTTTAAAAGAAACAAAACATAGTGGCATCATCAACTTAAAACATGAGAATGATGCTCGCTAGAACTAATGTACTGTGGAGATCATCCTGAGAACATTAAACTGATCAGTCTATTTTTATTCCAATGTAACTGTGGACCGCTCGTGACCCATACCCTTGTTTGTTTCAGTAGAGGTTTTACGGCACTTGCAACTGCATAAGGTCATATGAGCGCCAAGGGGTGGATGGCAACAGAGAAGTCTTTCCAGGGAATCAGGCTTACTCTGCTCACCTCTCTAGCTTCAACAGCACAAAGTCTGCTTCGACTATTAAGGCACCCCGGAAACAGCGGGTCACAAAAGTGTAACAAACATACAAAAGAAGTAGAGAAAAATGAAGATAGTAAGGATTAGGAATGAAAAAGCAGCAGTTCTCTGTTACAGTTCAGGCAGTTATGAGCATGACATTGTTAAATAAGCCCATTTACAATTACACTTTCACTGTGCATAAAAACAACTTGATGTCTCCCCTTTGGGAATGGCCAAAAGACACTTCAGTCAGTGGCACCGCCCTAAGGGGGGGGGCCTATACCCTGATGCAGGGAGAGAAAGGCAATGATAATGATGACGAACTGTGGACAGACAAAAGTGACCAAGCTATAAGTGAGACAGACCTCATCAGACTGACCAACTGACCTTTGGATCCGCTGACCACAAGTCCCAGCTCAGCGATGGTGGCCACACATGTGATCTCCGACTGATGGCCCGTCAGGACGGTGCGAGGGGTCGGCATCTCAATGCCTGGAACAGGACAGCGCATTTCTTCACATTTATCTTGTGTTAGATATCTACACAACATTCTTTGCAGCTTTAAAATAATTTCATTAACCTCTTCAGTGCTGTTTTTGGCGTATCATATGTGAGGCATTGTGGTGAAAACAGTCGCTCGTCAAAATAATGAAATCCAAGAAATCAGCAGTTTTTCACTCGTATGGCAATTTTTATCCTTTTCTGTTTGTTTTTTTGCTCAGCACCATTAATATTCGTTTAAAAATACATTTCTGTGAGCATTTTACTGAAAAACATTGATTAAAGGCACAAAAAAAGTAAATTTTCCATTTCCAAGGACTCTAAAGCTATGGAAATCATCCAATTTTTAAGGTCAGTTTCTCTCACCCCAACCTCTTTAATCGCAAATATCTCGACTTCTATTCAACATAGATTGGGTTTTTTTTTCACCAAAAGCAAGACAAATGAACTAACTTTAAGATAATACCAGTAACTCTATATGCCCAAAAACTGACGAGCGCCTAATTCCATCGTGTCATGACACATGCTCAATTGTGCACTCACAGACTGGTTCTCAGCCATTCATTTACTTGAGAATATATTTTTAGAAGATCTGTCAGCAACTTGGGAGTTGCATATTTCTTAAAAACATATTACAGCTTTGTTTAATATCTCTTGGAAATGAATTTCCTAGTCTCCTCTCCACAAACGCAAGTGGAAACGCCTCATCAGCACTGAAAGGGTTAAAAAGAATGGTTAGACCCGTAAAACAATTTCATACATATTGCCGGTGTCGCAAACAATCCACTTTAGTCCGTTTGGGTACTTTCATCACAGGTGACAAAAAAACTAGTTTTTGTTGCGTTGTTCCTTTCAGGAATCATGACCACCAAGAAAATTGTAAGCCTTGATCATAGCACTAAACAGCATTTTAGCGATATTGAAAGGGGAATCTCGAGGCTAAAACAGCACCTGGACATGGATGGCTGGTGCCTCTATAAATAAATCATTGATGGTCTGGTCTAAGGGGAATCTTTGATAGAGCTTTGGGGGTGGATGTCAACAGAGAAGTCCTTACAGGGAATCAGGCTTACCCTGCTCACCTCTCTAGCTTCAAAAGCACAAAGTCTGCTTCGACTATTAAGGCACCCCAGATATAGCGGTCACAAGAGTGTGACAAACATACAAAAGAAGTAGAGGAAATAACGACGATTGTATGGATTAGGAAAGAAAAATCAACAGTTCCCTGTTGCAGTTCAGGCAGTTATGAGCATGACACTGATAAATCAGCCCATTTACAATTACAATTCTACTGTGCGTAAGAAATGGTTAATGTCCCCCCTTTGGGAATGGCCAAAACACACTTCAGTCAGTAGCACCGCCCCGTAGGGTGTGCGACAGCTCAGTTCTAAAAATAGAAGAATCGAGCCTCGGTGTCACACTCACTGTTGTTGTCCCCGAGGATAGCCTGCGACTTGGCGCTGAACATCCACACCATGACCGTGCAGTCCTTGGAGCCTGTGACCACGTAGCAGTCCTGGCTCACGTTACACTCGGACCGGGACAGGCAGGTGACCACGTCGAAGTGACCAAACACCACCTGAATGATGCGGGCTGGGACACACACATAGGGATTGAACAGAGAGAACGGTGAAAATGAGATGGTGATATGAGGATGAGGATGATGAGGATGATGATGATGATGATGATGATGATGATGATAATAAGTATTATAATTATTTATGATGATGATGATAATGATGATGAAGATTATAATAATAATAATAATAATAATAATAATAATAATAATAATAATAATAATAATAATAATAATAACAATATGGGATAATAAGAATTTATATAGTGCCAATTCCCTACAAGGCTCTACTCTAAGTGTTAGTGTTTTAACATGCAGAATCACTTCACTGACGAATCAAATGACAGAAAATGCACTTTGTGAGACAAACACAACAAGATCAACAAGAACAACACAGACAGACAGAAACACATGTACGCACACAGGCAGGTACGCACGCACACACACATACGCACACGCACACAAACACAACTCCCACCAACACACACAATTCCCAGACACCCCCCCCCCCCCCCACACACACACACATATTCTCCCATAACAACACATTCTCACATAACAAAATTTACTGGCAGAGGTTAGTGTTGAAAAAAGGTGTTATACATCCCTTAGACAAACGTCTTAGTTTAGCTTTATTAAGAGTTTTACGGCATTTGCAACACAATTAGGTCACATAAGTGCCGAAGATTAGATGTGTTACAAGAGAGTAACAAACACCAAATTTTTTCATAGGAAAGAAGGAGCAAACCACACCAGAGCACCTGCCAACCACCCACGACAAACGTCTTTATCTCACCTGTATCCAGGTAGTAGACCCTAAAGCTCTTATCCCAGAAGCCGCAGGCAAAGAGGAAGCGGTTGTCGGCCGTGGTGATGAAGCAGTGGTGGTTGACCGGTAGCCGCTGGTCAAAGTTGTCGCCCAGGGACCTCCGCTGGAGGCCTGTGTTCAACACTGTCCAGAGGAAACATTTTAGCTTTAGTTTTAGTGAGAGTTTTAAGGCACTTGCAACACAATAAGGTCATATAAGTGCCGAAGACTGGAGGTGTTACATGAGAGTAACAAACACAAAAAAGGAGGGGAGATAGAGACGATAGATTTTTTATAGGAAAGAAGGAGCAAACCACACCTGAGCACCCGCCAACCACCCACTCAGAGGAAACAACAACGTTAACAAATTACAGATATTTTTGGGGGGTCCTTTTCTTTTCTTTCTTCAGCATCAGAGGTGTAGCGGTTGAGTTGGCCCTAACAGGTAGGGTAGAAAGCCCACCTTCAAAGTAATCTAATCTGTGTCAATGGGGGTGTAAAAAAACACTTACACACAATACTTAATTCTTAACTCTATCCGTACGTCGTGTTTTACTATCGTATCCAAACGACGTGGGGAACTCTGTGCCACCACTTTCCAAAGAGAAAATTTACTTGTTAATCCAATCCGTACGCTATGCATAGCAGTGTGTCAAAATGATTTTTTGAGAATTACTGAAAGTTTCACAGAGATCTTCGTACTAGAAGTATTCTAAAATGTGAAGAATACAACCCCGGGGGTACAAAAAGACCCCAGGGCGTACGTATAGGGTTACGGTCCCTTTTCTTTTCTTTCTTCCCGCATCTGAGGTGTAGAGGTTAGAGTTGGCCCTAACAAGCAGGGTAGAAAGCCCAACCTCCAAAATAGTCTAACCTGTGTCAATGGAGGTGTAAAAAAAAGCACTTAAATTCTATAGTTCTTATATTTTTTTATCTCACACAAAGACCTATGCAGCCAAGTGGTACATGGAAACAACAATGTTAACAAATTTTTTTGTTTTGTTTTAGCAGAGGCTTTACGGCGATCGCAACTGCATAAGGTAATATGAACACATGAAAGGGGTGGATGCCAACAGAGAAGCCCTTACTGGGAATCAGACTAACTCTGCTCACCTCTCTACCTTCAACAGCACAAAGTCTGCTTCGACTATCAAGGCACCTTGGAAATAGCGGGTCACAAGAGTGTGACAAACATACAAAAGAAGTAGAGGAAACATGACGATAGGTAGGAGTGGGAAAGAAAAAGCAGCAGTTCGCTGTTGCAGCTCAGGCACAGTTATGAACATGACATTGATGAATCAGCCCATTTACAATTACAGTTCTACTGGGCATAAGAACATGGTTAATGTCCCCCCTTTGGGAATGGCCTAAAGACACTTCTTTCGGGAGCACTGCCCAGGGGAATGAAAGATTTTTTTGGGTCCATTTCTTTTCTCTTTACCCGCATCTGAGGAGTAGTGACAGACAAAGTGGCAGAGTAAAGGGAAACTACAATGTTAACAAAATATATATATTTTTGAAAAGTCCTTTGCTTTTCTCTCTTCCTGTATCTGAGGTGCAGAGGTTAGAGTAAAGGAAAACAATAATGTTAACTTTACTTTTACGATCCAGCGGCCATTTGGGTTCTAGCCCTTCGGTCTGTCGATATGGCAAAGAATTGACAGGTCAATGTCTGGGGAGGCAGGTAATAATGTTAACAAATTATTGATTTTTTTAGGTCCTTTTCTTCTCTCACATACCTAGCAGTTGGTCCATAGCTAAGGGCAGGTTGGGGGGTGCTGCAGGGTCCGTCTTGTCCGAGGAGAAACTGGCAGAGTTGGCTTGAGCTGTAGATGAATAATAATAATAATAATAATAATAATAATATAATAATAATAATAATAATAATAGTAATAGTAATAATAATAAAAACAATAAATACTACAACTACTTCTGCTAGTCAGTTTTAGTTATAGTAAGAATTTTATGGCTCTAGCAACACAATACGGTCATATAAATGCCGAAGATTAGAGGTGTTTCAAGAGAGTAACAAACACAAAAACGAAAGAAGTGAGATCAGGACAATAGATTCAGATGTTTGATAGGAAAGAAGGAGCAAACCACACCAGAGAACCCCCCAACCACCGACACACCAGTGTCTGAGGGGTAGAGCTGGAGTCTGCTCGATTAATCGAAGGCTAGCGAGCAGCGGACGGCTGCGCCAGAGGCTAATTGCGATGAGGCTTGTGCTTTGCTTTGCCTCCGGCTTGCTACCTGGGGGAACTTCCAGTGTGTTGTGACTCGCGGACAGTCTTGCCAGGTTGCGAGCAGGCAAATCAAATCATAGGACTCAAGTGTCCTGCTGTGCTGCGAGCGAGATTGGAGACTTGGCGGCCAGTTCGCTGCTCGCAAGCCTTCGATAAATCGAGCAGACTCCAGCTCTAGGCCCCGCTGCGAAGTGACACTGTGAGCGGGGTCTCCCTCTCTCTCCCCCTCTCTTTTTTTCTGACGGAGGTGGCTTCGCGGATTGTAAGCAGGGTGGGGAGGATGAGGGGGGTCTGACACGAGTGGCCTCGCGGATTGCTGGTTGGTGTGGACCGGATTAGACTCAATTTATCATGCTGGTAATTTGATTTGATGATTTGACCTGGTGATTTGAGGCTTGGAACTTGAACTAGGGGCTTACAAGCACGAGCGGGTTTGCTACCGAGGTACAGCTCTACTGAGCGGTAGCGGAAGCACACTCCGCCGTCTCACATAGGAAACCTGAGATAAGATTCACCAGTGTATGTGTGCGCGCGTGTGTGTTTGTGTGTGTGTGTGTGTGTGTGGTCTAAATATTGTCAATCCTAATCACTGCCTCTAGTGAAAAATAGTGAAATAGTATAGGTTTAACATCTCTATCAACACTGTTAAGTTATATAAGAGGCGGGACCTCCGAGTTTAACGTCCATCTCCGAAAAGACCGAACCAAATGGGGAATTTGTATAAAGTGCCTTTCCCAAGAACACAGTGTTGGACCGAGCTGAGGCTCGAACCCCCGAACTCGCAATCTCACGATTACGAGTCCGGCAGCCTAACAACTAGACCTTCACTGCTTTTCTCATCCTGCATCAGGGTATAAGCCACAAACAAGCACTTCCCATCTTTCCTTATCCTGGGCTAGCCTATTGATATTATTCCATGTCTAGTTGTTTTTTTCAGTTTTAGTAAGAGTTTTACAGCACTTGCAACACAATATGGTCATATAAGTGCCAAAGAATAGATGTGTTACAAGAGAGTAACAACACAAAAAAGAACGAGGAGAGATAAGGAAGATAGATGCTTGATAGGAAAAAAGGAGCAAACCACACCAGAGCACCCGCCAACCACCCACACTTTTCTGTATATCATAAATTGCATTCAGGGGGGGCACAAAAACACATTTTTTAAAAAAGTTACTAGTTCACTTACGCATGTAGTTGTTGTTCCACTTGTTGATGGCATAGTTATGGTTGCAGGTGATGGAAGTGACCGCAGGTAAGGGCACGGCGGGGTGTGTATTGGCTGCCACGTGAGTGACCGGCGAGTTGGACAGGAACTTCATGATCATGCACACGTCCTCCTGGTTCTTGGAGAACATCATGGGGCTCTGTGGGCGGGGCAAACACAAGGACATTCAAAACCTTGACGGACGGCACATACGTGTATATATAATAATATTCCGTTCCCTCTTCTGCAGGTCAAACTATATATCATACGAACAATAATATACAGGACCCTCTTCTGAAGGTCAAACTACATATCATTATTTCCTGACATCAAGTTCTGAGACTCAGTATCCCTTTCCTAGTTCGGAGAAACTTCTTCCCCTGAAAACCAGAGCCACAGTGTACTGTGACATAGGCAAACATATTTCAAGGTCTGAGAACATATTATACAGTACAAAAGCTTTGCTGAAGCAGCTTAGTTTTCATAAACATTTTACGGCATTTGCAACAAAATAAGGTGGTATAAGTGTCGAAGATTAGAGGTGCTACAAGAGAGTAACAAGCACAAAAAAGAAGGAGAGAGATGAGGATGATTGATGTTTGATAGGAATGAAAGAGTAAACTACAGCATAGCACCCACCAATCACCCATAAAACCAGAGCTACAGTGTACTGACTGTACAAAAGTTTTACTGAAGAAACTTATAATCTGAATATGTGATAAACCAGTATTTTCACTGGAGGTTGCAAAACGTTCCTTCTTCGTGTTGTAATACAATAACTCAACTCAGCGACATATCTTTCTCACCTCCATCATACTGAATATCTGGCCCTATAATTTACTGTCATAACACCCCTTTCCTTCCCTACACCATTTCAAATGTTCCCATAAAAGCAAAGCAACCATTTAACAATTTTACCTTAACAGATGTAACCAATATATAATGAAAAGAAAGGCACTGCTGGAATGACTATCAAATTATTCCCTCTAAAAATTGACTAGAAATCAAAAGCTAATGAAACAAACCTTTACTGTTAAAAGGAAAATAAAAAGAAAATAACCCGTCAACCATTTGAAATTAATGGAAATTAAAAGAAAAGAGTCTTAAAAAAGGTAAACCCATAACCATATCGCTGTTCAATAATCAATAACAGAGGGGAGAGGTGTCAAAATTGATTTAAAAAAACATAACCAAACAACAAAAAAAAGGACATACATTCAACTTGGTATGATTCCACCACCAGAAGATCAAGCATTGTTCGGGTTTTTTATGTCCACTCTTTGCAAAAATTAATTCTTTTTTTGACTGTTTAGGAGATGATAAGATAGCCAAATATAGATAACAATACATGTTCCGATAAAAATTACTCATTCGCATTCAGAGCAAACATCAGCAAAAAATCACAAATGTCACCAAAAAAATGTGCAACTTTAAAAGAAAAGTAACACACTTCTTGGGCTCACTTCAAATCTGACCAATACAGATCATCTAATATGAGATGAAAAAGTTTTGATGACCAGAAAGATTTGATAGAATCAGCCCAAATGATCAGCAACTTCAACTAAAGAGAAATTTGATTATTAAATCCTTTCCTTTACCCTGACTGCCCTGCAAAAGGCTGTTTATACAAGAATGTCTTGAAATATCACTAGGTAGTTAAGTCTTTTTTTCTTTTTTTTTTTGTTCATCATTGATGCTCGATGCTTGTGACAGATAACATGTACAGATATTTTGATCCTTGGACAGCAATAACCTTTTGTTCACATACTAAAATATAATCATTACATTAAGCATCTAATTATATGAACATGAGCAGTAAATTGTGCTCACATTTAGAAAAATCACAGCCTATTATTATATATCAAGAAGCAGTGTGTTTATTAACTAGAGAATTAGTGAAAGATCACACAAGGGGGACCTCGCACAGATAGGAGTTTCCAACAGTTGGTCAATTTTATCACTTTATGAGTTGCCATCCCAATTTCCAATGTATTTAACCTTATTCTGTTCCCATAAAAGAATAATTTTGAAAGAATGTGCAGACCATTTTTAACTCATAACAAGTACACAGATTCTTCAAATTTGCTGTGGAGACATTCCAACAAACATTCCATACTATCAATAATAAAACTAGTTTGGTATTCTTTTAAATCTCCAAACCTCAGCTTGAGATTTTCAGTTGATTGAGCGAAGTTATTACTTTGAAAGAGAGCTTTCACTAAAAAGCTAGTATTATTATGTCCATATATATAATATATACTTATGCATCACTATTAAGCAACAAGTAATCGTATAATACCCTTGCACTGTGAGGTTGAGACAACTAAGAAAATATATTTGATTAGACTTGCATTATTAGTTCATAAGTACTCTATTTCTTTAGTTCTAGATTTTAAAAGAAAGAGAGAAAAAATTTGATGGAAAACCTCGCTTCAAATTCTTTTAATGCAGGGTTTTTGGGGGGTTTTTTTTTTAAGGTAAGATCACATTAAACTACATTACAAACACGGTAATACTAAGCTACATAGGAACATGTCAATTTGAACATCACAGTTTGTAAAATGGGCTATAATATGAAAGGAAAACAGAAAACTAAATTTGCAGATACATTTCCAAAAGAGTGTTTCCTCCATAGGAAAGATAAAGGAGCTCCAAGGTGCAACAGAGAAATAAAAGCGTCTACACAGCACCACAGTGGCTACAGGCATTATTCCTTTCAGAAAAGCATTGCTTAAGTTAATAAGAAAAGAACCACTACACGCAGATGAACAGCTAAACGAGCATAATAAATTATGTGCAACACTGCATAAAGAAAATGATTAAAAGCTCTTCTTTTTTTGCACTTCAAAATACTCTTGTTAGTTGGAGACTCCAAAATGTTGAAATATTATTGGCTTTTTTCTTACAATGAGTCCAAACACAAATTTTAATCAGTAACAGATGAAGCTCTTCCAATATCTTAGAACATTCATCATTCCCTGAGCCATTACATCCAATCAGGAGGCCAGTAATTATCATTTTATATTATCGATTGCTTTGAGTAAGACTCCTCATTCATCACTTTTTACAATGATGTGTGGCCGGGTCTTACACAAAGCAATCACTATGCTCATCAGTCTAGTTGAACTGAAATCTTTTTTTTAACAAAGCTATATGTGTCAGCTAGGAATATAGGGGTCCTATTTACTCAAGTTAACCACTCACTCGCTCACTCACACAGTCACCACTCAAATGCAATGAAAGGGTCTCTCAGGCAAAAAAGCGGAAAGAATATCAGAAATTAAAATACAAAGAAGCTATAAAAGATTAAGACAAAAACCAAAGGATGAAAACCTTATTGAGGATACTTCTGCGCTCTTGATTTTTTTCTATAAGCTGGAGAAGAAATTCAGGTAAAAACTTAGGGCACACAAAAAGACTAGCATATCTCAAAGACATGCAGCCAAATAAGCGGGTATCTTGACTAGTCAATCATATCTTGCAGCACTTTCTCGGCTCCAGAAAGAAACTCGATCTTTAAAACGAACATTGTGGACAAAGGGCAAAAAATCTCCATACACAGGCGAGCAAAATTCATTAAATTAATTCCTGTATATGGAAATTTCTTGCCTTCCAACTTCTAAATCTAAATAATGCAATAAGGGACACTGTAAAAAGTACAAGCAATGAGTAAAACGTTAGTAAGAGGCATACATACGCTAAAAACATATTTCCAAACAGTATGACAATTATACACACAAAAAAACAATAAAAATATGACTCCAACCTTTACCTTATCACTCTGCAGGCTATTAGTAAACATATCTTTTTGCCCAGTTTAAGATATTAGACATAAAACATAAAGCTGTCACTGTCCCAAAACAAATAAGTAACTCCAACATTTCTTTTTTTTTCTGTTTGTTTGTTTTAGTATGAGTCTTACAGCACTTGCAACACAACGTGTCAAAATTAGAGGTGTTACAAGAGCGTAACAAACCCAAATCAGAAGGAGGAGAGATAAGGAAGATAGATGTTTGATAGAAAAGAAAGAGGACAAACCACACTGGAGCACCGACCAACCACCAACCCGCAAACATTTCTGACTCGCCATGTAAAGGAGGTTCAAATAGAATTACTCATTTAAAATTCTTTTTTTTTTTTTTTTGCAACAGTGACAAAGTGCTAGCAAGAACATATTAAAAAAACAAAAACATGTTAATTCTCTATTGTATAAATTCAACTGATTTCAACCAAGGAAAAACTTCTAATACAACAATAAGGTACACTCTCTAGAAAAAAAAAAAACAGATTTTTTTTTAAAACCAACAAAACAAATAAAAAGAAGACTAGATGTGGAAAATGCGTGATCTGTATTAGAAAGCAGGCAGGCCCATGTATGAGTAGTACACTGAGGACAAGGCAAGAATCACCGGATATTCTGACTTATTGGGCGAAGGGGGGAAACACACCTGTGGCAGAAATATACACATACAAACTGGTTCACTTGTTGCATCGGCACCAAATCACGTCTCGCTACACTACAGGAACTTTATGTATGTATGCACAGGAACTTGTTTGGAGAACTCAGTAGTTGCCCAGTCAATACAGACTTATTTAGAATACCCAGTTCGCCCTAATTTGAGCTCCATGAGAAGTTTCCGCCACTATAATATACAGACCATATTATGATCTGACAAATGAATAATGTAGACTGAGGAATTTTAATAAGTTACACATTTTTGTGGTAGATGTGTTTTTTTTTAATGAAATGATGTCAACTTGAAGATCCATCAAATAAAAATAGGACTTGATATCTTTAATTCAAAGAGCAATTTTTTAATCAGACTTTTTTCCCCATTTCTGCTTTTGCCTAAATTTAATTTTGAAAAAACATTCAATCTTGACTAAAAATGTAAACTACACTTCATTAAAAAGATACATGGTTTCCATCCCACATACAGAAATTAAGTAAGGAATATCCGAATTATGTTCCAACATTTAAATAGATCAAAAGATTATGATTTCCAGCCTTATGAGTTACTTTGTCTAAGCGAAGTGAAAATCATTGGGTTATGCAGAAGACTAGACCTTCATGGACAAAAAAAAAGAAAGTAAAGGGGGTACACCCTTCCCCCCAAAACGCCCATTCCACCAAACAAAATGATCAAAAGAAAGGGAAAATTTGCTACGAATAAGAAACTGAAAAATCTACTTTTGGGACTGAAAAAGACAAACAAAGTATATTAGAACTGATTTATTCTTTTAAGTGGGTGGAAGTTAAAGCTGCAAACATGAAATGAAGTTGGTAAGTTAAATTAAATAATGCTTGAAAATAATTTCCTTCACGTATTACAAGAGGGTCATGTTTTACTGTACAAGGAGTACAGAGACTGCACAGAATATCCACTGCGCAGTGTGGGACTCCATCATACATCACTTTTCAAAATGGCATATGGCGGAGTTTTACACTACATAAGTATTAACAGCCGATAGGTGAATAATAATTAAAAGCTGTAGGTTTACGTCAAAAGCTGCTAAATGGTTTTTTTTAACGCTTCCCAACAGGAAAAAGTGGAATTCTAATACAACACCCTCTCCAAAATCAATTTCAAATACAGCCCTTTACATCTGTATTCCATTAGCTAAAACAACTACATGGGATTAACACAACCGCCCCATAAATATAACCTTCCTCTTCAAATTACTGATGCTTAAATAACTCAAAATACTTTATTTGTGAGATAGACATCTATTCATGGGCAAATGTAGTTATTTTCTGACAGCAGGCATAACATGAACTAACTAATGCTCTAAATATGTAGGATAAAGTATCGCATGTACTGTGTCGCACACATTCGCACCACTGCACTCTACAAATTGCTGTCGCTCTTTCTTCAAGAGTACCATCAAAGGCAAAAAAGATTATGGACCCGAGTTCAATGTTTTTTCATTGATGGAATAACAAAAATAAATGCCTATTTCTGTAAGGTATACAACTACAGATAGTCTAGATTGCACTTTGATTTTGAGTGTTGTCAGAATTCTTAAATACCATTTGGTTTTCTTTTATTCTACAAAATTCAAAGATAGCCCCATAATATGTATATATGATAAAAATTTGGAATAACAATTGCCTTTTGACAAAGCAAAGACTCCTGGTCAGCCTGTTCAGTTTCTATTCCTCATTGATAAGTTTGATTAGTACAGTAGAACCAGCTTTAATGGCCACTTTTTAAAACAATCACCTGTAAAACGGTCACTTCTCATTTCCTCCCTTGCATATTTATAAACAGTAAAATGACACTGTGTAAAACAGCCACCTGACTGAGACGGCCACTCTCGTCCTTGACAATAGGTGGCTGTCTTAGACAGTTTCGACTGTATATGTAAATAAAATTAAAAGGTGAATCAGCCTTACTTATGGGCTGCCAGAGAGCGTAAAAAAGGTCTAGACAGAATAAACCTTCCACTGAACATTACTCTAAGCAGGCATGAGCTGCAGCGACTACTCCATCTACACATACAGCATGAGATGGCAAGACCACAACACTGAAGAACGGACAGGAATCATGCTATTAATCAAGGATGCAGCCATTTGGAAATCACTACCAAAAGACCATTAATTAAGACTTCTTGAATCCAAATAAGTATATATATATATATATTATATGAAAAGGCATGTTATTGATATGTATACATGTTTGTCAGCAACTGTCCCAGGCAGAAGACTACCCCTGCACCAGACTACAATGGCACCGCCAGCAAGGGCAGAGATTTAAGACAGCGGTAGGTACACAGGCATGGGAATAAAAATGTAGAATTAAAACTTGAGTAGGCTATATACATTAAATATAAGTAGTATTAAACATTACTTTAGAGGTAATCATAATTAATATGTATGTGTGTGTATGTATATATATAAACTCACAAGTATGTGAGTGCGCCAGTTTTCTTTGGTAACACCTCTTACTAGTCTTAGTCTTAGCCCTTGCTTATTTAACACTTCTTCGTGCCAAGCAATAATTGTGTGTGAAAATGTGTTATTGAATAATCACTCTCAATTATAAATGATCGCTTATACACGCACACTATGACACAATAACTTTAATAAAAATAAGCAAAGAGAAAAGGTACTGTTGTTGGATTTGGGGATTTAGGGGATTTGGGGTTGGGTTTTTTTTGGAAATAAGTGACGAAAACTTTTATTTTTCCAAAAGAATTCCATCGTGTCGGTACGACCAACCAAAAATTCCCATGCCTGGGAGTGAGCCGTTCTGCTTTGGTGAGATGAGAAAGAACCAGGAAGACAGCTGAGACTACTCACCAAATGCATAACCGAGCTGCGGGGCGGGTGGGGCTCTGTCAACAACTGGGTGGGCGTCTGACCAAAGCTGCGGATCTGATTCTCTATGGCCTGTGAAGACATTGATTGTTGTTTGTTCGATTGCTTTTGTTTTAGCAACAGTGTTATAGCACTTGCAACACAATTAGGTCATATAAATATTTTAAAAAGCCAAAGATTTTATTTTTTAAAGTTTTAGTAGAGGTTTAACGGCGTTCGCAACTGCATCAGGTCATATGAGTGCCAGAAGATTAGAGCTGTTACAAGAGAGTAACAAACATAAAAATGATGAAGGGGAGATAAGGACGATAGATGTTTGATAGGAAAGAAGAAGCAAACCACACCAGAGCACCCGCCAACCACCCATGCCAAAGATTTGAGGTGTTACAAGAGAGTAACAAGTCCCCTAAAAAAGGAGGAGAGATAAGAGCAATAAATTCATTCATTGTGAGCTTGTTTGTTTGTTTTGTTTGTTTGAGTAAACAGAAGGACATCAACCCAATAATGGTCTTTCAGTACAGGGAAAAACTAAGACAGACAGACAGAAACAACAGAATGAAAGTAAAGGAGTAGGACACACCAGTTGGTGCCCTCCAACCACCCATGATTGTCACGTGAGCTTCAGAGAAGCATCTATCTAATACAGAAAATGTATGTCCATATGGCTACAGGCTAAACGAAAGAATTATGACTTTCATTCGTTGCTTTCACTGAAACTAAAACAAACGGGCAAAAAAGCTCTACAGGACATCTGTTCAAGAGAGGGGCATACGGCTCAGCAATTAAAACAAAGAAGAAGGAACGTTATCAATCAAAAACTAAGATTGGTACCAATAGATGCCAAAAAAAAAATACAACAAAACAAAAAAAGAAAAAGAAAAGAAAAAAGAAAGAAAGAAAGAAAGAAAAGGAGAAGAAGAAGAAGACACTAATCAGGAAGAACTGTAAGGGCAATAAGCAAAGTCTGGGGGTAACCTCTGACCTCTTTCATAACAGGGTTGGTCATTGTGTCTAGGTTGACTGTGCCCTCATACGTCAGGTAGTAAAACACATTGGTGGCTCGCACAGCTTCAGGACCTGAAGAAAAAAAGAAGGAGATAATTTGTAATAATAAGCATTTTACAGCGCTTGCAACACGATTAGGTCATCTAAGTGCCAAACATTCGAGGTGTTACAAGAGAGTAACAATCACAAAAAAAAGGAGGACGAGGAGAGATATGAAGCATAAATGTTTGATAGGAAAGGAGGAACAAACCACACCACAAACCCACCAACTAATCAAAGTACGAGATGAAAAGAATGAACTAGTTGGGGGTTTTTTAAGAAAAAAAAAGATGACCAAAAAAATGCAAAAATAGTTCCTGGCTTTCTTCTGCTAGACTCAAATCCTGATCACAGCCTCCAGGCACTTTTTACTTTTACTTTTTCATCCTCTGTCACCGTTAAACGTCGAGGGGTCATGCAGTTTTCTGTAGTAGGCCACCTATGCAGCTTTTTCAATTAGAATATTAAAAATATCTCAGGGTTTCCTTGACTCCTTCAAGGCATTCTATCAAATCCCTAAGTAAAATCACACAAGAACAGACTAAAAAGAACTCTCATTCCAAGACTTGCCTTGAACAGTCTGACAGTAAAAGTGTATGCAATACCAGCCACAAACTGGGCCAAAGAGGCTATATGTGAGGTGTGGTTTTTAAAATGAGTTACTTCACAAAATCAGTGAAAGAAGATATCAACATAAAATCTACCCAGGGACCAAATTCGTAGATTTTCAGAAGATGCCATTTTTCTTTGAGTGCAACATGTCTTTTATCATTTCATATTAATAAATCCTTCAAACTCAAGCCATAAGTTTCATGTATCTGAGTCCATAGAGCTAAAATCGGAGAAGTTGCTCATTTTGTCAGTACACATCATTGTATCATTCTAAGGTCCTTACCCACCTCCACACACACACTCCCAACTACCCATCCATACAGTACATCCATACCTACACACCCACACCCACACCCACACATTCACCCCCCTACACATACACACCCACATACACACCCAAACTCACACCCACACATTCACCCCCCCTACACATACACACACACACACACACACACAAACAAACACACCAGCACACATGCGCACCCACCCACACCCACACAAACACACTTACCTCTTTGTTTGTAGCCAAATATGAGGTCAATCCAGTGGTGGATCTGACAGGACACAAACTCCGATTCCAGAGCCTGGGAGGGAGGGAGGTGGGAGGAGGGAGGGAGAGCAGGGAGGAGAGACACAGAGGAGATAAATGGTTAAACTGGATTGACAGAAATATTAAACTCTTTATAGGTACAGCTGAGTCTTTTTTTTTTTAATCAAAAGGTAAAAATCCTTGTCTATTTGTTTGTTTTAGTAAGTTTTACGACTTTTGCAACACAGTTAGGTCATATAAATGCCAAAGATTAAAGGAGTTACAAGAGAGTAACTAATACAAAAAAGGAGAGATAAGTACAATAAAAGTTTAAAAGGAAAAAATATTATTAAATACATATAACTACATTCAAGTCAAGTAATTTTTCTGCTGTAAAACAAAGGTGATGATGACAATGATGATGATGATGATGATGATGATGATGATGATGATGATGATGATGATGATGATGATGACGATGATGATGATGATGATGATGATGATGACAGTGACGACGACAGGGAGACATTCGCTAAGCTCTCTCCCCTCACTTACCATCTTGTTAATGCGGACAAATTCCTCTGGTGTCTTTGCCCAGGGAGGCAGCTCCACATTGCCTACCACTGTACCATCTTCCTGTTTGCCCAGGTTGTACTTATTGTTGTTCATAAACATCTCAGGAAGGCAGTAGAACTCTGGGATCAGCTCCTGTGACCACACATAGATAGTAGCATCAAGTCATTTTGTTTGTTGAGAGTGTTTTACGCCACTTGCAACACAATTAGGTCATACAAGTGTCAAAGATTAGAGGTGTTACAAGAAAGTAAAAAAACACAAAAAAGGAGAAGAGATAGGGACAATAGACGTTTGATGGGAAAGGAAGACCAAACCACACCACAGCTCCTAGACCACACATAGATATTAGAATCGACCATTTCCACTACTCAGGGGTAATCAAAAGACGTGATCATACCAGAGAGAAAAAAACTAGATCTTCCAACTTCACACATTCTTCCATTCTTCTATGGCATCAATTCTTCCCACTGAGAAACCGAAG
Source organism: Aplysia californica (assembly GCF_000002075.1). Taxonomy (NCBI): domain Eukaryota; kingdom Metazoa; phylum Mollusca; class Gastropoda; order Aplysiida; family Aplysiidae; genus Aplysia; species Aplysia californica. Next base: position 539,765 of record NW_004797809.1, read on the forward strand.
CCTTCTTATCTAAACCCTTCCTTATACTAATGACATTATTAATTGTTTATGCTATTCATTACACTTTTTTTTCTGAAACGAGTACTTCTTAATTAACAGATGTAGCTTCCGAAGTACCCGGGTAAGAATTTGAACCCAAGCCATTGTTATTGTAGCCAAGTGTTTTAACAACTGAGCATAACAAGACACAACCATCATATCTAAGAGAGGATCGCACACTCATCGAAATTAGGTCATGTATTCATAAAAGAAAATCACACACTCATCATATTTAGGTTAAGTATTCATTTTAAAAAATCACACACTCATCAAAATTATGTTAAATATTCATAAAAGAAGATCACACACTCATCAGAATTAGGTCATGTATTCATAAAAGAAGATCGCGCACCCACCAAAATTAGGTTACGTATTCATAAAAGAGGGAAAGGTGGACAGTGTTTGTTCAAGGCCTATACCCACATCTAGGGTGAGAAAGACAATGATGATGATACATCAAAGAAGATCACACACTCATCAAAATTAGGTAAGTACCGGTATTCATCAAAGGAGATCAAGGTGAAGTGTCTTTCGCTAGGTAAGTGTTTTACAGTGCTCGCAACTGCATAAGGTCATATGAGCGCGCGTGTGGCTGAAAGACAGCAGTAAGGAGTCAAGGAGTAGCAGTAGAAAGGCTGCAGAAAGAGTCAGGAGCCCTGAGGAGAGGGCAAAGGAGATGAGGGGGTGAATGTAGCAAGCGGGGTTGAAAGCAAGCGACAGAACAATGCTGGAGAGTAGGAAAGGAAGTGAAAGGGGACAATTTAGAGTAGAAAAGTTTTCGGTTGCTACCCAGATTCGAACCCGGGACCTTTGAAAGAGAAGTGAACACCTTAACATCTAGGCCACGAGAACCCCCCGGTGAAGCGTGTATTTCACTATCCAACACGGACACCTACCTTGACGTCAGACGTGTCTCTTTGGCAGTTTTTCCAGGCCTGGGCCACAGAGGCAAAAATTCTGTTTGGATGATCAAACTTCCCACTTTGCAGATTCAGAAACATGCTGGTGAACGGCTCCTGATGAAAGAAAAAGAAAACAGAAAAACAGTTGAATGTCCTGTTAACAGCACAGACACGCAGAGCGTGTCGATGGCTCGATTTCTCTGATTTTGAGTTAAATTTACTATCTTTCCTCGGTGGCAATGACCACTTTTAATAAACGAAGACTTAAACTTTATAAAAAGAACAAAGGAAAGGGGGAAAAAATGCCTGATTCCACCGCGTTGTGACACATATTATATTCTAAACCGTACACTCTGACATATTTCCCGTTCACATGGAGTACCTGTTCTGGCCCAGTTTTGCTGCAAATTAAAATGAGCATGTTTGAAAACTCTTTTCTTCATGAAACCATTTCATATCAAGGATCAAAACTGCTAGCAAGAGGTAGATAGAGTCAAACCTACTCTAACAGCCACCTGTCCAAGACAACAACCTGTACAAATGACCTCTTCCCACTTCCCCATAGCTTTTTAAAAAAATATATTGTGGTCCTGCCGAAGACACCAACCTGTCCAACATGGCCATGAAAGCTATATTTTATCAACTAACAGCCCGAAAAATATGTCCAAGATGACCATGGAAATCTCCAACAACAAGAAAAAAACCCACATCAAAACGTCTTTCTGCCCTCCCTCCAAGATTTTTTTTTTTTTTTAATTTTCAAATAAAAACCTTCCTTTCCGCCCTCCCTCCAAAGGAAATACAAACAATTAAAACCTTCCTTTCCGCCCTCCCTCCAAGGGAAATACAAACAATTAAAACCTTCCTTTCCGCCCTCCCTCCAAGGGAAATACAAACAATTAAAACCTTCCTTTCCGCCCTCCCTCCAAGAAAAAAACTAACATTTAAATCTCCCTTTCCGTCTCCCCTCAGAGACAAGAAAACCATTAAAACCTCCCGTTCCACCCTTCTTCCAAGGGAAATACAAACAACCAAAACCTCCATTTCCGTCCTCCCTCCAAGACCAAAAAAAATTTTTTTTGACGCCTTTGGCAGTCCTAAGCTTACAGAAGTCTCCAGTTGGTACATCAGAAGGGAATGCTTTGTTTTCTTCATTCATCACTCCTGCCCTGGAGACAACATCCAACTACTTAAGACGACCACTTTTCTCATCAACAATGGGTGGCCCTCTTGATTGGACATTTTCCACAGTATTTTGAAAGCTACGTTTAGCTTTGTTTCTCTTACCACTCGTATAAGCCAGTTGAGGGTGAAGGCAGAGGTTGAGTAGTGAGTTCCGTAGTGAAACGGCGGGATCTGATCATGCTCCCACGAGTTGTACCGCTCCTCAAAGTACGCCTTCCTTGTCTCGTTGAGCGCTCCAATAGGCTACAACAGAATAGGATAATTATATTAGGATTTATTGTGTTACCAATCCATTTTACTGTCAGATCACTGAAGTAAATGAAAATTCATGGGAAAAAAATAATTGCCTAAATTACTTTTTTCATAACATTTAAGTAAACAAAAATTGGTGGTAAAAATAGGATTATCTTAGATATTAATAAATTACATTACGCAAAATATAGGTAAACTAGAACATAAAAGGATGAAAGAGAAAGAGGAACTTAGAAATTATTTTAAAGTGTTATAAATATTGAAATACTCAAGTCTCCACAAAGATTTGCTTTTTTATTATCACGTATGCAATAATGAGGGGAAGAAGAAAAAGAGGAAAAAGAAGGAGGAAGAG
>NW_004797809.1:543327-544537 GCF_000002075.1 Aplysia californica
ACCCGTTTTTCTTCCTGGTCTGATAGACTTGTAGCTTCCACACTTAAAATAATATGTGAGCAAAATATTAGTTTTGATAAGTTTCTGGTTTTGCTCTTGCCATCCTGAAGAAATGGAGGTAATGTAGGGGAACCTCGATTCGAGCTTTTCGAACTGATCTTTCAATAGTTGAGTGCACAGTCTTCAGAATTTGCGTGTTCTTTGATCAACCATTTCTGTTCGATTGTGCTACAATGTGTTACTGCAAACAAGCTGAGAGAAACATTGGCTAGTGTGGCATTTCTGTATTAGTAACCACAGAAGTAGCTGTCGATGATGGTTTTCTTTTGGCACACCTTTTCCTTCAAGAAACCCAGTAGACATAAAGCAAACTTATTTGCTAAGTCCCCCATCTGCTTCATGCCATTCGTAACGAGTAGTTTGAAGTGTTGCAGCTTCAAACAGTATAAAGTTATGAACGATTTGCTTTGATTTGTAACATTGGGCTGATGCATTCAGTTTGGGTGTAAGGAGCACAAGCTGAAGATCCATAGAAAACATGTGCCGTTTAAGGTTCATCACTGGCGAGATATTTGATGGCTTCAGGTTTGTCTCGTTCTTTTTCCTTGCGCGCTGCCCCTTTTCTAGAATGTGAGAATTCCAAGAATCCTCAGCACGTTGCCCACTTTACGGATAATGCAAAGGTCGCACATATCTTTCTTTGGCATGAACAGAGGCAGGCTATTCTGCCTGATTGTTTTAGTGATTAGGGGGGGGGGGTCTGTTGAGAGGCTGTCTCCCGTGGTCTTGGCAAAATTGTGCATACATTTTGTAGATATCTGAGTTCCTTTGATAATTGGTTCTAAATGTTTCTTGCAAATCATTCACTCAACCCAGTTGAAAGCAGGAACATCTTTTTACACACGGGCACCTTATGACCACCTTTTTGAATGTGTATTTGAAGGTATGCCCAGTCTGGTTAGTTTCTGAATACCTCCTCTGAGGTTGGTTTATGTCCACTAGTCCAATAAAGAGACATTTTTTTCATCCCATGAGAGGACCACACTAAATCAAAATTAATGTGTCTGTCTACCTCGAGGGCCCTTTACATTTCAGAGTTTAGCTCTTTCAATCACAGCTTGGTTTCAGTGACGTAGCTGGGCTTTTCATTAAATCATTATGGTATTCCTGACCAGATCCACGGATGGCCTTCGCTTATTTGTTGCCACCC
>NW_004797809.1:545742-546465 GCF_000002075.1 Aplysia californica
AAAATAAATAAAATAAACAATGCACAGAAAGAGCTTGTCGGTTGAATGGTCTGGCAGCGGCGGGGGTAGATAGCGATCAGCTCGCCTGTTTCAGTTTCCTATTCACCGCTACTGTCACCTGTCAGTCAGCGCCGGGTCCGCCGCGGAGCCCCGCCACAACTGGGGCTGAGCAATGAGTCGCTTTAGCAAAATCCGGATAATATGGTCGCTTTTAAGCAAAAGGGGGCTATCCCGAAAAAAATGCAGTTTTGAGAAAATCGAAGGTAACGTTTTTGAACCCTTGTTCAGTTTCTTTAAAAGACAAGGAGGTTTTTGTTTATAACCAATCAAATATACACATCAATGAAACCAAACTTTTCCTATAGGTAGGGAAATGCCCACTTTTGGTGTAGGTCAAGATTTCTGGAAACCCCAGAAATCTGGGTTAGCCCGCTTGTCCTTAAAAGCGACCATATGTTAGTGCACCTCTTCGGCAAATAATATGACAAGAACCGCTTCGGCAAATGGGTTAGCATCACTTCAACAAATGGGTGTACCCACTTCGGCAAACGGGCCAGGCAGGCGAAATAATAAGTGTCTGAAGTCGAATAATGTTTCATTGAGAGTTATCCGGTTATCCTTATAGATAAGATTATCCAGATTTTGCCCACCTCTTGCAACAACCACACACCCGACACAACACAGACACACACACGGTCGTCCTACCCGTCTCACGCCGCCGAC
>NW_004797809.1:547784-548663 GCF_000002075.1 Aplysia californica
GTGCGTGTGCGAGTGTGTGTGTGTGTGGGGGGGGAGGAAGGGGTGTCCCTGTCTGGGTGTGTCTGTGTGTATGGTTTTTAAACTGGGAGCACAATGGGTATGGTATGAAGCAACAGGCTGCGTTACGCTTGAACCTCGATAGCCTTAGTAGAGTCGCCGTGGGGAAAACACAAAACGACAGCCATTGATATTCAATCGTCCGCCAAACGTGACAAAATAAAACTGTATCTACAGAATAAACACTAGTATGCTCTTTGCTGCTTGCTAACGATTCCAGAACAAAAATAAGCAACAAAACACACTCAACTACAGTAACAAAATCTATTCCAACAACTACGAAACAAAATAAACCAGCATAATGCCTGCCACAGGCAATGGCGTCGGGGTCGAGGTTTAAAAACGCAAATTATTTCTGTTCCCACTCCTATATATATATATCTGGGGTCTTCCCGCCGCCCCGCCCCCACTTGACAAGGCCGTGTAATTTCCCGCTGTGTTTCGTCTACTTAGCCAGATTTCCAGAATTATCTTATCTCGAATTGTCATCTTGCAAGGCTTATTGTGCGCAGACCAATCGCAGCTCAGCTTCTACACGTTATTTTATGTGTGCAGTTCACAGTCTTCAGAATTTGCGTTTTCTTTACTCGAAGTCGAAGGATTTACTGCTTGTACTTGATCAACTATGCTCTGTTTTCTTTAGTTCAGTTACTGTTGTAGTTTTGTTTTTTGGGTTTTTTTTTGTTGTTTTTTAAAATTATTATTACAACTGCAGTCAACACTTTAATTTACCAAAGCTGGATTGTTATGATCTTATTATTATTATTTTAAGCCATCCCAAATTTTCCTTATTCGCGCGTGCATGCACACACACACACACAC
>NW_004797810.1:0-1151 GCF_000002075.1 Aplysia californica
AATAATAATAATAAAAAGAAGTGGAAAGGAAGTTGCAACATTTGAACGAGGCGCTACTTTTCCCTGTTATACTACGCGTATTGGGCTTTGTATGTGGGCGGCTGGAGGGTGCCTTCTAGTGGGGTTTCCCTCTTCTTCTATCACTCTTTACCGTCTTCCCTTACTGCCTTCCTTCAATTTGGGTGTGCTATTACTATCTTGTAACTCTTTTTTAAACCCTATCCGTACACCTTTGGGCCATTTTGTACCCCCGGGGTTGTATTCTTCACATTAAAGAATACTTCTAGCACGAAGATCTTTTTGAAACTTTCAGTATTTCTCAACAATCATTTTGACAGACTGCTATGCAAAGCTCACGGATCGGATTAACGAGTAAATTTCCTCTTTGGAAAGTGGTGGCTCAGAGTTCCCCACGTCGTACGGATACGATAGTAAAACACGACGTACGGATAGGGTTAAATTTTAGTTTGGTGAAACTTTTTACGGTGTTGGATCTGCATAAAGTCGTAATGAGCGCGCGAGACACAATTAAGTTAGTAAATTATGTTTATAAGTTCGTACAACAGCTTGGTTTCACTTTGCCAGTCTAAATGATTCAAGTATTATATAATATCTATAATATAAAAGAAAAATTTAGATATGGAATCGGCGATTTGCATAATTTTTAGATGATAACAAATAGTTATCATCTTGTAACTGTAACTTTCGTCACTTACATCACCTGGGGGTGTGTGGCGGGTGTTCTGGTGTGGTTTGCTCCTTCTTTCCTTAAAAACATTTATCGTCCTTATCCTCCGTTTTCTGTGTTTGCTAGTCTCTTGTAACACTCCTTATCTTCTGCACTTACAACATGACCTTGTTGTGTTCCAAGTGCCGTGGAACTCTTACTAACACAAATTTACATAACCCGAAGTCTTGCAAGCGCCGTAAAAGCTCTATGAAACCAGTGTTTGTGTGACGGTACCCTAGAGTGTCCAAGGCGTGGTACTTCATCCTTAGGTCCGCGTCACTGACGACGGAACGACAGTAGCTGACACAGGAGTAGGTCGGTCTACGTCGTTAGTCGTTGAAGTGTTCCGTGTGGCCGACTTTGTGTCACGGGAAAGTAACGTCAGGGGTGTTTGGGTGAGTTGATCACCACAGGGGGCTGG
>NW_004797810.1:6297-7193 GCF_000002075.1 Aplysia californica
TAAGTAAGGTCATATGAGCGCGTAAGTAAGGTCATATGAGCGCGTAAGTAAGGTCATATGAGCGCGTAAGTAAGGTCATATGAGCGCGTAATCTTGAATTTTGCCCGGGTTGCCGCCGAAGCCTACTGATTTTGGGACCACCAAGGGATCTTTTAACTTGCGCAACTTGCACACTGGACCTCCGAATTTTTTGCCCTTGTCCGAGAAGGCTAGGAGTAGATCTTTCCTACCATAAGATCAGAGGTGTGGCTGAAAGACATCAGTTAGAGGGAACCTAGGAGTAGCAGTAAAAAGGCTGCAGAAAGAGTCAGGAGCCCAAGAGGTCACGTGTGCAAGTTGCGCCCGTTTAACATTCCTTTTTGGTCCTAAAATCGATGTATAACAGCAGGCTTCGGCCGCTACCTGGGCCAAATTCAAAAGTAGTTCCAACCAAACTGAAAATGCTTAATGTGTCCCGCGCGCTCATATGACCTTATGCAGTTGCTAGCGCCGTAAAACACTTACCAAAAAAGTAACCCAGCATCACCAGGGTCTGTAGCGAAGCTATAAAGAACTTTGCGGTCTCATGCAAGAGACCCGAGTTCGATTCCCAAGTGGGGAGATATTTCTATCGAGTATGCCTCGGTCTTTGTGTTGGGTCCTCTCAGCCCGGAATGGCCCAGACAGGCAGGGTGGCAAGACCACCTCGTAAATGATCTAAATTATGGCATGCTGACCTGAAAAGAGTACATAAAAAAAAGAAATGAACCTACCATCCCATCACCTGTTGTATACGTTTGCACACTGACTGCTTACATCTTGCCTTCCAGGTGGGTGGTTGGCGGGTGCTCTGGTGTGATTTGCTTGTTCTTTCCTGTCAAACATCTATCGTCCTTATCTCTCCTTCTTCTGTTTTA
>NW_004797810.1:8669-10147 GCF_000002075.1 Aplysia californica
GGTTTCGTGGATAGAGAGACCTACTACTGATGGAGGGGGGTGAGGGGGGGGAGAGGATACACCCTCACGGATTCGTGGATAGAGAGACCTACTACTGATGGAGGAGGGGGTGGGGGGAGGAGAGATTGAGAGAGGGAGAGAGAGAGAGAGAGAGGAAACACTCTCACGGATTCGTGAATAGAGAGACCTACTACTGATGGAGGAGGGGGTGACGGAAAGAGAGGAGGGGGAAGAGGAGTGAGAAAGAGACAGACAGGTAGAGAGAGGGAGAAGAAAGAAAGGAGAGTGAAAAAGAGATGAGGGGGGAAGAGGTGGAGAGAGAGAAAGATGGAGTATACAATAATGTATATAGACTACCGTATGTGTTTCATGTCCCCAGTCGCCCACTGGGTAGGACTGGGCAATGAGTCGCTGTTGCAAACTCCGGATGATATCATAATGTTAGCAAAGATACTACACCCTACGGTAGGCTGTACTATCTTTGATGTTAGTGCACCTCTTCGGCAATTAATGTGTTAGGAACCACTTGGGTAATGGGTTAGAACCACTTGGAAATACAGGTTAGAACCAATTCAACAAAAGGGTTCACCCACTTCGGCATACGGGCCAGGAAAGAGAGTTAGGAGTCTGAATTCGGAGAATGTTTCATTGAGGACTATCCTGTTATCCGGATAGGTCATCAGGCTTTTGCTCACCTGTACCTCTGGGTAGGAACTACAGTAAGTAAAATAACATTGAGAGCTTTTGAATTGTCTTGCCACGAGACAGAGGTAAATCACTGTGGCCATGTGTTTGAGCAATTTTGTGTTTTCATTTTTTTTCCACTTTTCATTCGGCTTTCCTTTCTTCTAGTTTGTCGAGGAAAATAAATTGTTTGGAAAACCAAACGCCATTGTTGATCTGTTCACTCGGTTTTTGAATTTGGATAGGGTCATGCGTTCTTTTCATGTCTCATTTGCCGGTGACTCGTTGTCTCCGAGTTTTGAATTTGGATACATGTATTTGGATAGGGTCATGCGTTCTTTTCATGTCTCATTTGCCGGTGACACGTTATCTCCGAGTTGCGAGCATAATCTGTTCATTAACGTCCAATTCCGATAGGACAGGGCCGCCAGGCGGGAGGAGAGCTCAAGGTGCCTGTAGTGTTGTTGTATTTCGTCCTATTTCTATATTTATGCCCCCCCCCACCCTCCCCCTTAGCTTTAGCATGTATTTTTGTTGTTGTTGTTGTTTTAATTTTCTCTCGTTCAAGATGGGTTGGGTTTTCCCCTTTGTCAATGCAGACTCTTCCTGGAGTTTTATTCTCTTTCGCTCTATCTCAAGATGGGTTGGGTTTTCCCCTTTGTCGACGTAAACTCACCCTGGAGTTTTATTCTCTTTCGCTCTATCTCAAGATGGGTTGGGTTTTCCCCTTTGTCGACGTAAACTCACCCTGGAGTTTTATTCTCTTTCGCTCTATCTCAAGATGGGTTGGGTTT
>NW_004797810.1:13507-15446 GCF_000002075.1 Aplysia californica
TTTTTACATGAATGGACAGTCCCATCTAAAACCTAGTTTCTGGGACCGCAGCCTTTTCCGGACTGCAAACATTATTTGAACAACATAATCACCTTCATTTCCTGTAAAGTACTACAGACTGGTTAGGGAACGGGTGGAGCTTTTATTTTTATTCATTGAAATTTAAAAATTATACATCTCTTTTGTGAGTGGTTGGCGGGTGCTCTGGTGTGGTTTGCTCCTTTTTTCCTATAAAGCATGTCGTCATTATCTCTCCCACTCCTTTTTTATGTTGTACATTACTCTCTAGTAACACCTCTAATCTTCAGCACTTGTATGACCTTTTTGTGATGCAAGTGCCATGAAACTCTTACGAAAGCTACAAAAATATATCTTCACGTGATATGGACTCATAGTTCCTTTTCACTCTTTTCATGCAGGCTGCAGACTCGTGTCCGTGTGGACTTTTAAGCGTGTGTGGAGGTGGGCCTTCCCTACTTTGCTGGTGGCCAGACCAATGACGGATCTCTGCTGGGTCTGTCAGTCGAACAACTCTCCAGAGGTCTGGTCGCCTGTCGGAGTTAGAGAAGAGCGACCTTCTAGACGGTCAGGGACAACATCTGTTCGCTGTGACGCAGGAGCGTAGTTATTACAACAGTCTTGTGGATAGTGCACGGCTAGCAGCTGCCCCTCAAGGCATCTCCACTCTCGCTCCCCATGAGCAGGACAGCCGGGACATACCCATGCACTATTCATTTCACTACGCTCAGCAGGTGCACCATCCCCATGACCCGATGCAGCCAGGGCCCATCTACTTTTTGGTCCCCCGTAAATGCGAAATCTTTGGGGTGAACTGCGAGGCCATCCCCCAGGGGATCAACTTCTTGTTTGATGAAGGTCTGTGGGCCAGTAAGGGGAGTAATGCAGTGATATCTTACCTGCATTACTTCTTTACTCATTTTGGCTTGGGGGAACGGCATGTGCACGTGCACTGCGATAGCTGTGCCGGACAGAACAAGAATCAGTTCTTGTTGCAGTACCTCGTCTGGCGAGTTCTGACCGGCCAGCACACGTCAGTGAGTCTGCACTTTTGCTCCAGGGACACACCAAGTTTGCCCCAGACCGATGTTTTGGCATCCTGAAAAAGAGTTTCCGACGCCACAGTGTCAGTTCTCTCCGGGAATTTAAGTGAGTGGTGGAGAGTTCTACCAGGAAAGGAATCAACAGGGCCCAGCTTGTTGGGGAGGAGGACGCACCCTGTATGTTCCCACCTACGACCGGCAGGACTTTTTCAAGCCGTGGTCCAAGTCCTTTCCTGGTATCAAGAAACTTCAGCACTTCTTCATGTCAGGAGAGAAGCCAGGATATGTGACAGCAAAGAGTAGTGTGCAGGGTGAGGTGGAGGAGGAGAGGTTGGTGTTGGACCCTGCCATTACGGCTTCCGGTGCGACTCTTCCTCCAGTGTTGTGTTCGCCAGGGCTCTCCAGGGACAGGCAGACCTATCGATACAGCAGCATCCGCCAGTTTGTTTCTGACCAATGTAAGGACATTCTGGGCCCTCCACCCTCCCAGTAGTGTGTGTTAGTGGGTGTTCTTTGAGTTGGATTATTGACTGATTCTCTCCAAGACAAGGTAAGATAAAAATTGTCTCGTGCTATTTTTTTTTAATTCTCGTCATTCGTGTCCCTTTTTGTGACCCTCCTATTTCTTTATACTTTTCGACCTGTTTCCCCTTTTCTGTCAGATTTATGTACAGTTTTTTTGAAGCTTGCCTCTTTCTACTGTTTGTGGATTCTTTCTACGGTTTGTGTTTGCTTGTCTTGATGCTGACATTTCACTACTAACAGAATGAAAGCTGTGTGGTGCATGCATACAAACAAACAGACAGACTGGCAAACACACACACATACACTCACACAAATACACACAGTCTTCTACATGTAAAAGCACCACATGTTGT
>NW_004797810.1:18790-20658 GCF_000002075.1 Aplysia californica
CATGTTAAAATGCGAAATCTGCCAATGACGTTTTAGAATGAGTGACGAATAGTGACGATATCACAGTATAAGCCGGAAGTTGACACACTGAAGTCTGAAGCGGCCCTGAACATGGATTGCCTTTGGCCTATCTATTTTGCCGACAGAGACCGCTGAGAAGAGAAGCAAAATACGACAAGTGGTCGCGGGTTGGGCCAGGTACTCTAGATCTAAATCTAGATTCTAGAGTCTAGATCTAGTGTAGATCTAGAGTCTAGATGTAGATCTAGACTCTAAATCTAGATATCTAGATCTAGTACTTAACGAGGCAGCAGCTGTACTCTCAATTCTCCTGTAGGCCTAGGCTAGATCTAGACCTGATCTCTAACTCCAGCCGTGACTCTTGATCCAGAGTTCTAATATCTATTCCTCGACTCGAAGCTCGAGCTAAACATTAAAGCATACGCAACGTATCAAAGAAGATCCAAACAAAAGATACAAACTGGCTGACCTGTAATAGATCTTCTCTATAAACAATTTTCATAAACAAAGAAATTCTCTGCCATTTGTATGACCCACTCACATTCGTTCAAATGGGTTACAAAAGAAAAAGCAAGCGTTATGTAATATCCGGTTAAACAAAGTGCAGAAATTGTCATCTGTGTTGGAGAGTATAGATCTAGATCTAGATTATAGATTCTAGATATAGAAAATAATACAAATTGCATAATTTTAAAAAATTTACTTTACTTTTGCTTTTATCCGCCGCTTATACCCTTTTGGGTGTCGCGGGAAGAAAGAGGCGTCTCTCTGCCACCAGCCGGAGAGCTTGGGTCAGGGGGATGCCGTGAGTTGTTAATGTTTCTTCCCTGACTCCATCTATCCAGGTCTTTCTCGGTTGCCGCCCTCAAGCCTCTAGGCTAGCCTTGTTGCCATCTAATTTGTTTATGTAAGCACGTAGGCTAGTGCTGGATGGTGTGTTGGTAATCACATGAGATGTCCGAACCATTAAAATTCGACTCTTTGGCTCTTTCTAAGGTATCGCATTTCACACGTTGTAATTATTTGCTCTAATGTCCTGTTCGCTGTTATAATAATTTGTGGCGGTCCCGTTACGAATTCGTTTTATTCTACCCTTTTCTGTGTGATAAATATTACAGTACAATTTATGCACCTAACCTGTTAACCTGTGTGTCACAAGTGACTAAATGGACGAATTCAGTTCAAATCGTTTCAAGTAAATAGATCAGAACGTAGGGTGATAATGTCGTGATTTTGGAAATGTGACGAAGGCGATCGGAGACGTTGTTCCCAAGTGAATATAAATAGTCCATTGCGGACTGTGGTGATTATGCTTGCCAGTTACCTGCACTAATTGTGCATGTAAACACGGTACAAAGTCTATATGTAAATTATGCAAAACGCAATTCCTTTTCAGACAGACATGGGAGCTAAATTTTCTTTTTCACTCATAAAGTCTCCAAAAAGCCAAAGATAACAACCTCCGAGCTCCACGGTCACGGAATGTTTCATTTTGCTCCAACGAGTAGCGAAATGCTAAAGCGCCTCGCAACGTCACAGAGCTTCAGCGAGGAGACTTTGTGGGGTTTCAGTTACGAGGGCGAGGGCTGAAATGTAATGACTATTTGGCCATAGTTTTCTTATTTTCCACTCTTTTTGCACAAATACAGGACCCCAGGCAAAAGGGCGTATCCTGTTCTACAATTTTCCGTCAAGCTTTGGCAATTTAGGGGGTAGGATGTGAGGGTGGATTGGTGAAAGGGGAGGGGGAACAGGGGTCTCATAAAATATTCTGTTCAAGTGCATTTTTCTGAAAAGAGGTGTGAAAATATTTACAGCAGATTTATTTTTATTACTTCGACCTCGAG
>NW_004797810.1:21724-22675 GCF_000002075.1 Aplysia californica
GGGGGGTTAGTTTGTAGAATAAAATGTTATTGTTATTTTTGTGCTTGCGAATTGTGAGAGGTTTATGAAATGGAGAGAGTTTCTCTCCTGTGTAAGTGTCTCCACTCAAGCACCTGTCAAAACTTGAATGAGACTAAACAAGATTCCTTCTTACGTCTGGTAATGTTTTCTCAGTTTATTAGGTGTATCCAAAGCTATTTTTGTATATGTTTTATTTGATTCGGTGTTATTTAATGCCGTTTACTGTTATCTTATTAAATAGAAATTTGTGTTATTATTAATGTTATTTTATTAACAGCTACCTTACTTAGTTAGATGTTATTTAATGCTATGTACTGCTACCTTTTAATGTAGGTGTTGTTTAATGCTATTTAATCCCCGTATGTTTGTATCAGTGTGTTGCAATATTTGTCTCCCACTGAACGGTATTAGCTAGATCTATTCCGTGGCCCCACCCCACCCTTTCGGTACACTCTCCCTGCCTTTTCCCGAAGAACTTAAGATGACAACTTTCCCTTTTCCTTCCTCTGGTCCTACTGTAAGTGAGACGGGGAGAAAGATGTTTCTGTCCGCTACGAGTCGAGTGACATGGAAGAGGGGCAGGCTCAGAGAGTTTCATCTGCAGAGTGATCAGTCCTGCGACGTCTTGGTCTCCCTCTGTTTCTCCAGCCATTGTGTCTTGCAGGATCGTAGTAGTGTAATGTGTAGGTGGTTGGCGGGTGCTCAGGTGTGGTTTGCTCCTTCTTTCCTACCAAACATCCTTCGTCCTTATCTTTCCTCCTTTTGTGTGTTTGTTATTGTTTTGTTACACCTCTATTCCCGGCACTTATTGGAGCCAGTGGCTGCAAGGTCCGTACTACTCACAAGCAAAGAGATGGTGCAGAAGCAGCTGTTTTCTGGTGGATTCTGCTGTGTTGTTCTCTCTCTCTCTCTCTCTCTCTCTCTCTCTCT
>NW_004797810.1:22836-29367 GCF_000002075.1 Aplysia californica
CTCGTCAAAATAACGAAATCCAAGAAACCGGCATCAGCAACAACAACCTCATCTATAATATGGAGAAAGAGAGAGGGAGACAACAACAATAACGATTATGAGCTGCAACAACAACATTAAAATTCTAGACAATTTTGGCATATCCAATACAGGTAGCTTCATAAATTATTCAACAACAACCATGAAGAAGGCGAGGTTAAGAGAGCGAGTGAGAGAGAAACATGGAGAGAGAGAAAGAAAGAGCACTAGAGATTTATATATAACTCACCCTATTTATTTCCTGATGCAAGTGTACTGCTAAATCCAATTTGCATTGTTGAACAAATGTTGAAATATTCCCTCCTTCCTCTGCTTGTTCTGGAGAACTTGGGCACAGACGAAATGAAGGGAAACAATATAATATATTGATCTAGACTCTATCGACCACTCGGGCGGCAATGATTGAATGATAAGACGAAATGATTGACTGCAACATGTTGACTACTAGGCCTAGATCTAACCCTTAAACTGCGAGGTCCTTATATAATGTATGCCATATAACGAACTATAAATAAAGAGAAGTCTGAGGCAGAGATCTAGATCTAAAATAAATATAGCATGCATTGTTTTCTAGATCTTGATTGGGCATTCCTGTACAATTATTTGAGGTCCGTTTGCACTTAGTGCTCCTGTAGTGTGTTTCTTATTTAGATCTAAACTGAATTAAAATTATAGCCTATTTAATCTAAATCTAGATCTAGAAACTAGATCTAAATATGTGTAGACCTAGGTCTAGATTATGTCTCGAGACAGATTGTCTAGGCTATCTAGATTTAGATCTATGATGTAAATCTAGCGTCACTTCCACAATGGCCGTCATGTAAACAAACTGGACCGAGGAGATGAGCGCTGAATTAGATCTAGATAGGTCTAAACCAAAAGAAACTATCTCCATATGCGAGGAAGCCTAGATCTAAAACCTAGATTTACAATAGATCTATCTATATCTAGAATCTAGATCTACTTACAACACACGCTATCATTCATAGTGAATACAAAGGTGTGTGTTTTGAAACAAATTTTCACTAAATAATACGCTATTTAATTAAGCTTTATCTACTTATCCATCAATTGACTTACCGTTCAGGGTCTCTAGGAAAACGATAAAAGCTAAGTCAGTTCGTCTGTTTTTTCAATTAGTTAAGTTTATAGCGGCACACCACTCACAGTGTGTGTCCTTAGGACGGGCCAGGTTTGTTTGAGTTTCCCGCCCCTATCCTTGTCGTCGCGGGATTGGCCAGCTTCGCGGTCTAGCCCAAGCTGAACTGTCTCGTGAACATTGCAAGTTCTTTGATATCACAAAGCCTTTTTTGTTAAAAACTATTTTCTTGCCACAATACTCTTTCAGTCAAAAAACTCTTTCTTGTCACACTAAGCCTTTTTTGTTAAAAAACACTTTCACTTTCTTGTCACATAACCCTTTCTGTCAAAAAACACTTTCATGTTATTAAGCCTTTAAAAAAACACACTTTCTTGTCACAAAACCCTTTGTGTGGAAAATCCCATTCTTGTCACACGTAAGCTCTCCATACACCTGTCCCTTTTGTCACTCTCTGATACACCCGGAGGTACCCGGCTGCCACATCCTGTTTACGACCTGTCACTGCGGGAAACGCGTCAATGTTAAGTAACTTTTTTTAAAAAGTTCTTTACAATTTTTTGACACCTTAACACTTTCTGTGACAATTTGCGATCTATCGTCTGTTTGTTTTCATGTGGCAACATAGGAAATCCGAGGACCATCAATATATGACAGCCAAAGAAAACGACATTGTTCCGCACTTTTGCCAATTGTTATCGAATTTCTTCTTTCTTTTCTCCTCGGCACCTTTTGTGTTCGTTCAAAACACATTTGTGTGTGGATTTAACACACACAAAAAATACCCGTTAATCAAAGATACAGAATATATTATGGATATGAAGTTTTCAATTACATTCATGCTTTGAAAGTGACCAAACTTTGGTGGCCATTTCGCTAATTTTACCTGTGACACTAGGCCAATCCCATCTCCTTCAATCGCAAATACCTCGATTTTTATTCTGATAGATGGGGATGATTGGCGGGTGCTGTGGTGTGGTTTGCTCCTTCTTTCCTATCAAACATCTGTCGTCTTTATCTCTCCTCTTTTTGTGTTTGTTACTCTCTTGTAACACTTCTAATCTTCGGCCCTTATATGACCTTATTGTGTTGCAAGTGCCGTAAAACTTTTACTAGAACAAACAAGCAGATGGGTTGGTTTTTTTCACCAAAAGCAAGACAAATGAAGAGACTTTATTAAGACAATAGCAATAACTCTGTAAGCACAAACACTGAGGAACGCTTGATTTCCCCGGACCGTGACACATTGTATTGTCTCCCCTGCATGACCGGCCCTGTTTTGTTTGTTTTATTCCTTGTGCCATAAAACATTTACTCAGGTAATTAATACTCTCTATTTCATAAGTGGATTCATTCTTCACCAGCGTGCACGGACACAATACTCCGTCATATTTTTAAGTATCATCATCATCATCATCATTATCATCATCATCATCATTATCACCATCATCCGGTGCCTTGCCGACTGGCGTGGGCGATCATGGACCTCCACTTCACTCTTGCGTTGCAGCGACGGTGTCTGTCGTTATTGCTGTTCCCAGCCATGTTGTCAACTTGTCCAGCATACAGGTTTGTCCATGGATTTGAATGGCTGCACCAACGTGTTGCTGAAGAATCTCGTCAATGTATCGGTGTGCTGTCAAATTGCCACGAATAGTCACAAGTGGGGTCTTGCCAGCTACTGTTAATCCCTCCCCACCCCCCCACCCCCACCCCACACACACCATCACATTTCCAACACCAAAGGCTCTAGCCTGACTTAGGCTTTCAGGAACGAACCTCTCATTTGCTCTCCAGAATAGGCGTTTTCTTCCATCTTGACGCTCCAAAAGAAACCTGGATTCGCCGGAGAACATGTGGTTATTCCATGCCTGGGGAGACCAAAGTGAATGTATTGTTGCCCAACAAGCAAGCCTGTTTCTGATGTTGTAGTGCGTCAGTCTTATGCGGCGAGCTGGGCGCCTTGCTCGGAGTCCAAATTATTTCAACCATCTCAATGCAGTCACTTATGACATTGGGTTGACAAGTCGCATGTTGTTCAAATCTTCTGTTTTTTCTTACTGCGTTGAAACGATTCTGCAGATGCGACAGGCGTAGAAAAAGATCCTCCATAGGAGTAGTTTTTCTTCTCCCAAATCGACGGAGTCGATCCTTTTGTAATCCTGTGGTTCTCTCATGATCCAAGGTTTCGTACACAGTTCTTCTTGTTCCATTAAAATGTCTCGCAACAGTGGATACCGAGGCACCCCTGTGGATCCTTCCAGCAAGCTGTTTTCGCACAGTTTCTCCTAGGCGTGGCATCATGAAACGTAGACAACACAAGTTTTTACCACTGGTAAATAGGTACAAAAATGACAAAGCTTTGATGTGTACTTCTTTTTTAACTGCCTTTTCATGAGTCATTCTAAAAAACCCACAAAACATGTAACACGTATGCCATAACAAAACCACTCGCGCGTTCGAAAATCTGAAAACTCACCAGCGCCAAGTACATCACGTAGGAAGTGTGTACATTTGAAAGTAATTGGTGGAAGAGCTTTTTTTTAAAATTGAGCTTTAAAATGTGTACACTTAAAATGTGACAGATATCACGCTTAAATTAAAATAAGACACCATGTTTTGGATTTGTTATTTTTTCATGGTTTTGAAAAGATTTGATACGTTATATGCACGTATGCTTCATTTAAAATTCTCTCCCAATACCACCTTCAACCCGTTATTTTCATAATACACTATACACTGTTCTCACAGAGTCCTGGAAATCTCTCTGACACTGTCTGGCTGGCAAAGAGTTAAGACACCCACAGTTTATTCTACCTTTGTTTCTGACACTCACAGTTTATTCCACCTTTGTTTCTGACACCCACAGTTTATTCTACCTTTGTTTCTGACACTCACAGTTTATTCTACCTTTGTTTCTGACACTCACAGTTTATTCTACCTTTGTTTCTGACACCCACAGTTTATTCTACCTTTGTTTCTGACACCCACAGTTTATTCCACCTTTGTTTCTGACACTCACAGTTTATTCCACCTTTGTTTCTGACACTCACTATTTTTTGGTAAATGTTTTTCAGCTCTCGCAATTGCATAATGTCATATGAGCGCGCGGGACACATTACACTTTTTCAGTTAGTAGGTAATTTAAAATTTTGCCCGGGTGGCGGCCGAAGCCTACTCTTATCGATTTTAGACTATCATGGGACCTTTAACGTGCGCAACTTGCACACGAGCCTTCCGAGATTGTTCGCCCTTTTCCGAGAAGGCCAGGTATAGATCTTTCTTACCAGAAGATCAGGGGTGTGACTGAAAGACAACTGTAAGAAGGAGCCAAGGAGTGACAGTAGAAAGGTTGCAGAAAGAGTCAGGAGCCTAGAGGAGGGGGCAAAGGAGGTGAGGTGGTGGGGGCAGAAAGTGGAGACGAAAGTAGACAAGAGAGCATTACAAGAGAGCAGGGAAGGAGGTCAAAGGAGACAATTTTAGAGAAGAAAATGTTTCGGTCGCTACCCGGATTCGAACCGGGACCTTTGAATGAGAGTACAACACCTTAACCTCTAGGCCACGAAAGCCCCCGTTTAATGTTAAGACGCCCACAATTTGTTCTACTTTTCAGACACTCACAGTTCTGCTTTACTGCTCCTGGGTTACGACGATTGTCACATGACCGTATGGCTTGACGTTTACGTGACACAGCGGGGGTGGGCCGAGGGGAGTGAGTGAGTGTGGTTTGATGTCGGAAACTGCGTCGGTACGTATTCGTCTGCTTCACGGGTGGCTATAAAAAGCCTGACATAACTTTACTACGTTAGAACAAGCCCGTCATAACTTTGCCAGCGTACGTCAAAGAGCGATATATCCGAGATCGGAGTTCCCGGTTTTTGGTCAAACAGGTACATGTACTGTTTGTTGATTGTCTTACTTTACTTTTCACTTATCCTTCCTGTGGTAACTTTACGATGTCGAGGGGAGATGCAGGTTTCGGTCGTGTGCTAAGTGTGTATCGTCTGTGATTGATGTAGCATGGTGTATTATAAGGACCTTTTAAACCCCATCCAACGAGGTCGTTTTTATTCTCATCAATGCTAAATTTGTGAATGTCTCACTCTCACTCCGCAGTTCCGATACTTTAACTTTAACTCTAAGAGGCCGGACGCTTCGTCAACTGTCAGGGCCAGTTC
The DNA here is from genome assembly GCF_000002075.1 of Aplysia californica. Lineage (NCBI taxonomy): Eukaryota > Metazoa > Mollusca > Gastropoda > Aplysiida > Aplysiidae > Aplysia > Aplysia californica. The sequence goes on from NW_004797810.1 coordinate 28,153, forward strand.
GGGCTGAGTAGGATACAACATTCCAGCAGACAGACTTGATTGGAGATTCCAAATACGTATAATAACCTTCCCACCATTGATTCGATCTGATGTCCTTTGTGTGTGTGTGTGTGTGTGTGTGTTTGTGTGTGTGTGTGTGTGTGTGTGTGTGTGTGTATGTGTGTGTGTGTGTGTGTGTGTGTAAGGGCTAAGAGGCTAACCATCACACTACAGGCTCTTGCTACAGGCTCTTGGTGTAAGTCTGTACTCTCAGGCCGGTCCCAGAGTGGCTCTGTAGGTCTGACCTGTAGCTCGCCTTGCGCGTGATGTCTGCGTGTCAGCACAGCCGCACTGTGCGTCTGCGTGTCTGAGCGAGCGTGAAGCACACTCGCTGCGTGTGATCACATCCGCACACCTAGGTCTAGATAGCTTCTGAGATGAGTTCTTTTAATCTAGATCTAGATCTGGTGTAAATTATTACTGTCTATATCTAGAATCTACGCCTTTCTAAGGAAATCCCTCTGTGTCTCAACTCCTGAATTATCAATCTAGATCTAGATTCTAGCCTAGAAGCACACAGGTCTACGAATGTAAACAAACAATCGAAACTAGGTCAGCCTCTCGAATCGAAACTTTAATGTAGGATAAAGTGCATTTCTTTGGATTTTGTGGTCCAATGCTGATGCTAACATCAATACCTAATAGTAAAGCAGTAAGGCAGTAACTGAACGACACGACAGGCCGCAGGAAGAGAGTTTGATCTAACAAAAGCATTTGGTCGCTTTAAGGGATAAGCGGGCTAACCCAGATTTCAGAGGTTTCCAGAAATCTTGACCTAAACCAAAAGTTGGTATTGCCCTACCTACAAAAGAAGTTTGGTTTCGTTGGTGTGTATATTTGTTTGGTTAAAAAGAAACTCTCCTTGTCTTTTAAAGAAACTGAACAAGGGGCAAAAACTTTACCTTCCATTTTCTCAAAACAGCATTTTGCGGACTAGCCCCTGTGTGCTTTAGAGAGACCAATTTTCTTTTAAGCTTTTTTTCTGACTAACAGACAGAGGTACGGAGACAGGTAAAGATATAGGTACAGGTACATGGAAGACGGGTACAAGTAACGGTACAGTTTGATGTGCGTCTAATTTAGTCCGTACTTTCTGTAAAGGTCTTTTCACCCCTCCCCCCCCCAACACACACACAGACTTACACACCATAACTCACACTCGCACGCACAAACACA
>NW_004797810.1:29467-31091 GCF_000002075.1 Aplysia californica
TACCAGCGTCTTTTGATACCAGCGTCTTTTGATACCAGCGTCTTTTGATACCAGCGTCTTTTGATACCAGCGTCTTTTGATACCAGCGTCTTTTGTGAAGCGGTTTGGGCGCTTGGCTATCGCCCACAGAAGGCATGAGTTCGATTCTCGTTTGGGGAGAATTACTTTCGACCCAAGTATCTCCGTCTTTCTGTTGGGATGTTGTTATCCAATCAGAGTGTTTATAAGTGGTCCTTTACGTTGAAGTCCGTGTGTCAGAACAGTGTGCAGTGTTTTATGAAAATATCAGGGTGAAGGTCATCTTCTTGGGCCGACCTGCACGTGGGCGCTGTTGGACTGATCTTCAGGCGGACAATGAGAGAATGTGACACTACTAGCCGTCTGGCAACTTCTCGGGCTCCAACTCCATCCTGCAGCCATGCCATAGCTCTGGCTCGATCAAAGTCTCTCAGCTTTCGTCTTGGTGGCATGTTGATGCGATACTGGATTTTGCGCAAACGGCGGCTTACATTGCCACCAAAGTGAGCGCAGTTCGAGACCCTACGCCAGTTTATGACGTGCACCAGAAATTTTAACTCAGGGATCTCCGTGGTGCTGCACACAAGTCGATGAAAAACAGCAAATTTGGCTAAAATTCCCCGAGGATTTTCGTGCTGCACGTGGAGGTTTTGCTACTTTGGGAAGCTTTGCGATACACATTGGTAACACATTAACACTTTCAGAGAAAAAAAAATTAGAAACATTTTTAGAAAATCAGGACTGTCTGTCAAGGAAGTCCTTAATTTATTTTAAAGTCTCTAGTCCTGGAAATCTCTCTAACACTGTCTGGCTGTCAAAGAGTTAAGACACTCACAGTTTATTCTACCTTTGTTTCTGACACTCACAGTTTATTCTACTTTTGTTTCTGACACCCACAGTTTGTTTAATGTTAAGACGCCCACAGTTTGTTCTACTTTTCAGACACTCACAGTTCTGCTTTACTGCTCCTGGGTTACGACGATTGTCACATGACCATATGGCTTGACGTTTACGTGACACAGCGGGGGTGGGCCGAGGGAAGTGAGTGAGTGTGTTTTGATGCGGGGAACTGCGTCGTACGTATTCGTCTATTTCACGGGTGGCTAGATCTATAAAAAGCCTGACATAACTTTAAAACGTCATATTATTTGCTAAGGTAACCCATTGCGTGAACGAGTCCAACTCCGCACGTACAGTCCTGTCATACTGTCTTAACTTGGCTAGCGAACGTCAAAGAGGGATAACTACAGCGATCACAGTTCTTGGTCTTTGCTCAAACAGAAAGGTAGATCTACATAATTCATTCTGTTTGTTGATTGTCATTAATTAATTGTAATGTGTAAATGTCTCAGAGGGTGGCTGGCAGATTCTCTGGCACGGCTTGCTCCCCTTTCCTGTTTATCATTTATCTTCCTTCGTTTTTGCGTTTGTTGCTCTTTGTAACATCTCATCTCCGGCACTTGTATGACCTTATTGTGTTCCAAGTGTCGTAAAAGACTTACTAAAATAAAGCAAATCTGTGCAAGTGGTTGGACGGTTGCCGCCTGTGTAGCCTCTTCTACATTGACCATCCCTCTGTTGTGTCTGCATGTCTTGCACTCCCCCC
>NW_004797810.1:31953-34262 GCF_000002075.1 Aplysia californica
CTTTATTCAACATTACTCCAACAATTTATCAAACATTACTCCAACAATTTATCAAACTTTACTCCAACAATTTATCAAACATTACTACCACAAGTTATTCAACTTTACTCCAACAATTTATTCAACACATTACTCCAACCATTTATCAAACATTACTCCTATAAAACATTACTCCAACAATTTATTAATCATTACTCCAACCATTTATTCAACATTACTCCTATAAAACATTACTCCAGCAAGAACGTGCTGTCATTGTTTCCCCAGGACAGATCTACATTATTTGAATATTTCTGCCCCCGGGAGATCTGAGTGAGAGGAGATGGGGACCCGGAGGAAGTGGGCGTGTCTCACCCTGGTGCTGTTCCTTGCCTACACACTGTCTGTGGCCTCGGTGAGTCAATCTGTTCCCCGCAAAGTACCGATCGGTGCAATCTTATGATTGCGCTTCGCATTTTAATGATCGTATAGTTGTATCATTTTTGTGAGCTCTTCCGTTTCATACCTTAATTCTAAGTTTAATTTTCATATTTTTACACTTTAGAAAATATATGTGAATGTTACTAGGTGTGAGTAAAAGAAGAAAGATGGAAGGGAATTTGAAAAAAGAAAAAAATCAAAGTATGGAATGGATTTGGAAAAAAATATATATAAAAAATACGAAATAAACTAAAATATACTTTTAGAACTTTGAGTTTGATACCTGGCATTGTATCATTCTTGTGAGCTCTTCAGTCTCATATGTCAATTTTAATTTAAAATTCAATTTTCATATTTTTACACTTTTGAAAATATATGTGATTGTCCCTTGATGTGAGTAAAAGAATAAAGATAGAAGTAATTTAAAAGAAAATTATTTTTTAAATATTAACAAGTAGCGCAATATCCAGATTGCCCTGCAAGTATACGATTGTTAAAACGGGCAGCGCAAGATTGCACCGATCGGTAGATTACACATATCAAATCTACAAGTATTAGCAATCTCTAGACTCATAGACACTACGCTACCCTATAATTGCAAAGTTCTACCAGACATTTTTGGCCGTTTTGAGATACTTAGACTATGAGATCCAAAACCAAATGTTCTGTTCTCTCTATCGAAATGGTAAGATTATTCAGAGTCGTTTTATCAAGATATTCAAGGAATTGCATTCGTAAAAGCTTGACATATGAAACAACTTTTTTAACGAGAAATTTCTCAAAATTAGGTACTGAGAAAATAGAACCGTTGTAATTGTATGGTAGCGACTAAGTGAACTGAAGCTACAGCTAGTGCATGTACGACCACCGACAAGTGAACCTGGAACATGGACTTACTTTTACATTACTTGTATCCGCCGCTTCTACCCTTTTGGCTGTCGTGGGAAGAAAGAGACGTCTCTCTGTCGCCATCCGGAGAGCTTGGGTCAGGGGGATGCCGTGGGTGGTTAATGTTTCCCTGACTCCATCTATCCAGGTCTTTCTCGGTCGCCCTCTAGCCTTGTTGCCATTGAATTTTTTTATGTAGGCATGTTATGCTGGATGGTGTGTTGGTAATCGCATGAAATACCCGAACCATTTGATTCTTTGATGTTGGATGTGATGCATGACATCATTTGTGCCCACCATTTCTCTGACTACTGAGTTTCTAATTTTGTCTCGCCTTGTCTTGTTTACAGCTTGTCTAAGACATCGCATTTCACATGTTGTAATTCTTTACTCTAATGTCTTGTTCGTGGTCCATGTTTGGCATTGATAGGTGAGTGTTGGGATGAATATGGTGCTGATCATTTTGAGTTTTGTTGTCATGGGGATATTAGGATATTTCAGAAGTGGAGCAAGGTGGCAACTAACATTATTGGAATTTTGTACTCCTGTTTCAATTTCTCTGTTCAGTCGCCCATCCTCTGTGAATATACTTCCGAGGTACTTAAATTCTTGGACCAGTCTGAGACTGTTGCTGTTGATGTGTATCCTGAGTGGTCTTGGATTTCTGCTTACTTTCATTGTCTCTGTTTTGTTGATGTTGATCTTCATGTCGTAGTTGTTATTTTCTTCGTTTAATCTGGTGGTCTGGTGTGGTGTGGTGTGGTGTGGTATTGGAGACTTTGTTCATCTTTGTGTGCCAGGCTTTGGTCGTCAGCGAAGAGAAATCATGCCATGCTCAACCAGCTCAAAGATCAATGCTCTTGATGTAGAATGTCTCACCATTGGCAAAGGTACTGTCGCTTTTTCAAACAAAGCAAAAACTCTAGGAGTATACTTAGACAAACACTTGTCCATGGAGACCCAACTTAACCATCTTTGTAAAATGGCATACTTAGAAATGA
>NW_004797810.1:37140-38647 GCF_000002075.1 Aplysia californica
TCATCATCATCATCATCATCATCATCATCATCATCTTTATCATCATCATCATCACCATCATCTTCATCATCATGATCTTCATCATCATCATTATCATGTACATACCAACTCTCCCAGCACACACATTCTCACACTCAAGAGACAATCTTCTAAACTATACGTTCATAATTATTTCCACCACCCCCCCCCACACACACTCTCTCTCTCTCTCTCTCTCTCTGTCTCTCTGTCTCTCTGTCTGTCTCCCCCCCCGCGCGCCCACACACAGGCGAGGAGGAGAAACTCGAAGTACTGAGCGTGAGGAAACATAAGCCCCTCTTCAGCTCCGGAGAGCGCCTCGCCTACATCGACCTGACCAAGGGACCCGAAGTCCAGAGAACTGACCAGCTGGACGACCAGACCACCGCCACCGGGGTCATCTTCAACACGCCGGGACAGGACTCGTTCCTCAGCCTGACTGTGATGTACCCTGGGTGGTCAGACGGCTGTGTGCACTATGTGTGTGTGGCCCGCACCCAGGCTGGGAGACTCCGGCTCAGCAGGGTCTACGTCAGATCCACACGACCCACCAGCTCCACGCTGGCGCAGGCGTTGAGGGACCTTAGCGGCCAGCTGGATAGCTTGACTGCCGCTGCCGCTGCCACGCCCTCCTCCTCCTCTTCCTCCTCCTCATCCCCATCCTCCTCCTCCTCCTCCTCCTCCTCTTCCAGTGGGGCTGGGGAGTCTGGTAGTTGCAGAAAAAGGAGTGACTCCGCCGTGGCATCTGCTTTGGTCCAAACTCTGTACACAGAGTCCGGGGTGTATAACGGGTCCACGTACTTCCTACCTAGCTACTCACCCTCCACGTATCTAGTGGCCGAGCCGGCTTGTCGAGGGCTGGGCGGGATCCTAGCTCAGATCGACGATGAAGAAGAGTACGAGTTCGTGAAAAACTTCACCTTGCCCATCCTCTCGGACAAGGCCATCGTGTTGCTAGGGGCGACGGACGAGGCGGAGGAGGGCGTGTGGGTGAACCGGGTGGGCGGGGGGCCGGCGGGTGTGCTGGACTGGGTGCCCGGCGGGGCGGTGCCGGATAACCTGAGGGGGGACCAGGACTGCCTGGCCCTGGTGAAGAACTTTCGCGGCACGCCGGGCATCCGGATGAACGACATGCAGTGTAACTTTAATCCTTACAGAGATATGGACTGGATCCATAGCTTCTTGTGCGAGGTCAAGGTGGAGGAGAGCGTGCTCTATACTGATTGTTGAAGGGAAAGAGAGGGGGGGGGGGTAGAAACTGGACACATAGCTTCTGATGTGAGGTGGAAGTGGAGGAGAGCGTGCTGTGCACTGATTGTTGTCACCAGAATGCCTCACAATCACATTCATTATCTTGTATACTGGCAACGTGTGCGTGTCTGTTTGTCAACTCCTCTAAATGACAATATTGCTGTGAATAAAATGTCCAAAGTACCCAGCACGTGTTTTTGTCTGTGTTATTTATGAATATAAGCCCCCCCCCCTCGCC
>NW_004797810.1:39504-40549 GCF_000002075.1 Aplysia californica
ACACACACACACACACACACACACACACACACACACACACACACACACACAGACTGATATACAAAGACCAATATGCCGAGGGAACAACGTATCCGTACATAACATGTGTATTTACTCAGATTTGTAGAAAAGTTATTAGAATGTGAATTATCACAGATTTGTTTAAAATGGGCTATGGAAAGTGTATGCTTAGATTTGTAGGAAAGTTTGCTATTTACGTGTATCTGTATGCATGTGTAGGCTACTTAGATTTGTCAAAAACGTTGCTATGTGTATGTGTGTGAGTTGGGGGTTGTTGGTTTTTAACTTAGATTTATAGAAAAGATGTTGTGTATGTGTAGTTTTAAAAGTTGCTGTGTATGTATGTATATATTTGTGTATGTACTTTCATTAAATTACAGCAAAGCTGCTCTATGTGTGTATGTATAATATGTGTATGTACCTAGATTAAACTTTAGAAAAGATGCTGTGTACGTATGTGTGTATGAACTAAGATTAAACTGTAAATAATTTGCTAGGCGTGCCTACTTCTGCCCCTCTGTATGTGCGGAGAGCAATTAAAGAGGTTCTGGATTTCTATCTAATGCAAAACTAGGCTATTGACAATATGATTTTTAGTAATTCCATTTGGTGACCGCCAGCATACATTGGTCCACTTACTTGCCTGTTTATAGATGTGTGGATGTGGGTGACCGGCTACACTTACTTCTTACTTGTGTGAAGGACCGACATCACTCCACAAGGGACATCCCCATAAGCGCTCCGTCCCCTGAAGAAGCACATCTCCTAGTGTGTAGATGCTGACGGTTCCAAGCAATGGTTGATTCCATAGCCTTCTGCTCCTCCCACTCAGTCTTGAACTTCTGCAGGCGCCACATCCAATTCCAAGCTCAGGAAGTCGCTCAAGATGATGGTATTCCGTCTCTTCTTGTTCTGTTTCTTGTGTTAGATAAGTGTGTGGGTGGAAGGCATTAAGGGTAGGTCCCTACCTCTGTCTGTCTGTCTGTCTGTCTGTCTGTCTGTCTGTCTGTCTGTCTGTCTGTCT
>NW_004797810.1:40649-41742 GCF_000002075.1 Aplysia californica
GGGGGAGGCAGTGGAAGAAAGACAGATATGGACTGGATCCTTTCTTGTGTGAGGTCTTACTTGACTTTCTCCGTCCTCTTGTACCTCCAGGGCGTCGAGGGGAGAATGAGCTTCCTGTCTCTAGCAAGTTTGATGGCCTGGCTGGGTGGGATATTGTACGTTCTCAGGGTATCCTTCACACCCTGGGTCCAGATCTCTCTTGGTCTTCCTCTTGCCTTGTACCCTGATACTTTCCTGTAGTAGGCTTTACTGTGTGAGGTCAGGAAGGAGAAAAGTGAGCTCTATAACACTGATCTTCCAGATCGGACGACTCTGGAACAGCAGGGGGAAAAGGTAAAAGGAACTGACCTCACCATCCATCAGCCAGAGTCAAGCAGGGTTTTGAACTCAAACCTAACAAAATAGACCGGCTTCCAGTTGTGTTGTATGTGTTATTTATAGCGCTAGACGGGGACGATAAAGAATTCTGTTGAACAGTTTAGACTAGAGGCTTTGTCACATGTATACGAAGGTGTTTGTATTCAAATCTAGTATCATACATGTATCGCTCTGTGGTAAATTAGTTGTAAACGAAAAGATTTTATCGGAATGTCTCAACTCAGCTGTCAGTGTTTATGTTTGGTAGAATGAATATTTTATTAATAATCTTGTACTGGCATCGTAACCATGTATGTTCAGTCGCTGCAGCTTCTTGATGTTTGTTTGTCAACTCCACCACGTTACGATACTGCTGTGAATTAAATGCCCAAAGTACCCAGCACCTGTTTTTGTGTGTGTTATTTATGAATAAAGTTGAGAGTTGAGATGCAAAAACACGACCCTAGGGGCCTACTGCACCGTGTCGTGTGTGGAAGCTTTGACCCCAGACCTAACAACATAAACGTTTACCTTGCTAGGTCTCTGCTTTCACTTTCCTCCAGATGTGCAACGCACCGGGTGATCTTGATACACAACTTCACCATTGACGATCAATTAAAAAATAAAATAATTTGCTAAAATTTACATTTACATAGTATCGTATCAAACCCTAAGAAATCATATCATATCCCAATAGAAAGAGCAGTGGGGCTGGCCTAACACAGAAAACTGTACC